>NC_012870.2:69296928-69576065 GCF_000003195.3 Sorghum bicolor | reverse complement strand
ATCACAGCAATTGTCACAAATAAACGAAAGTGCTACAGTAGCCAAAGCCAAAAATTTTCACGAACAAGGCCTTGTTTAATTTCCAATTTTTTTTTTTTGCAAAATTTATCAGATTCTCCATCACATCAAATCTTACGGCACATGCATAGAGCACTAAATATAGATAAAATAAATAACTAATTACAAAATTTATTTGTAATTTGCGAGACGAATCTTTTGAGCCTAATTAGTTCATGATCGGACAATATTTGTCAAATACAAACAAAAATGCTATTATTCATATTTTGCAATTTTTTTGGAAGTAAACAAGGCCTAGAACACAATGGATCAAATCATCAAATGCAAACACAGAGATATAAGAGAATTGACTCTATTTGTTTCATGTTTGAGATGAGATTCGTGGGTGTACTCCCTACGATCGACCATGGTCAATGGAGTTGCCAAAATTCTCTCTACAGTGTTCTTTCCACGAATCAATCTAATCCCACGTTTCGAATTGAATCATGCGTGGCTATTTATGTGCCGGCCTCCAAAGATTATCCACAACACTTGTCTGCAATCAGGGGGATAAGGGTTGGACGGGGATGATTGATTAGGGCGATGACAATTTCTTTCAGCAGAAAGAAATTTGAATAAATTATTTAGTTGTAAACCAATAATCAGCTGATCAATAGACCACACAAAAGTTATTATCTCATGGCCATGACCCGATATCTTATCAATCTGGACCTGATCATCAGTAAACTGCACAAATTAAAACTTGAATAACTAAATTATAGAAGAACCAGAATGATTAAATTGAATGACTAAATTAGATTCCATATATCATGAACTGTACTGTAGAATTCCGAATTTCTGATCTAGCAGTTTCTCGTCCTAGCCCACTTTCTCCATTGTCACTTCATCTGGTTCAGCTTCAGTTCCGTCTGAAGATGTAGGTGCTAACAGTCCATTGTCACTCGTCTGGTTCACCCTTCTCGTCCTAGGTTCCTAGCCCACCTTCTCCATTGTCACTTCATCTGGTTCACCTTCCGCATGAAGCTGAAGGTCCTAACAGTCCATTGTACACTTCGTTTGGTTCCCCTTCCGACTGAAGCTGTAGCTCCTAAAGAACTGTACACCTCTGAACTATGCATACGGACATCGAACATGCGCCTCATTTGCTTTGCTTTTGCTACAAAAAATGGCAGCGCAACTGAATCCTTTTCCTCAGAAGAGATCCTGGATCAAGAGTGTGCATTACTGCATTATGCATACCACTCAAGCAAGTGCCTGTAAGATGATGAGCATGGAGAGCATATGATCACTTATATTTTAATCATCACCGTTGCACAGCACTAACAAAATAAACATCCAGTTCATCAGAGAGTTGAACCACAGAATCACTCGGTCCTCCATCTCCTCCCTGGTGGGTGCTTATCCCTGCAGATGGACATTCCATTACCAGACATACCCTAAGCACAAACGAACATGCCTTTGGAGTAGCATACAGAGGAACAACCATAGAGCTGCTCTTCACCTCATCATTGCCTCCAAAACAAGAAAAATCTAGGAAGGTATGTTGCATAGATTCACCAATAGTCATGCGGAGCCACAATCTATGATGACTAGATACGTTCCACAGAGATATTTTAAAGCTGATGCCCACTGGTAATCCACAAATGTATTGTAATGGGTTTTCAGAATCGTTATCACAGACTCGCAACACTGCACTTATCACTTTAAGCATTCCAAAGTCTGTTGTTGGTTTTAGACGGAAGAGCTGAAACAAATTGTTAATGCTGCCAATCAGATTATCACCAGTAGGGTTGGTATCAAAGGCCTTCTTAATTTCTCTACTGAAATCAGACAGTTCACAGGACCCATCAGCACACAGATCCTCTAAGCGATTAATTACTGAAAGCAACTTACCCAGAACTACCTTGGAACAAACTGCAATCTTTGACAGTCTAAATAAATGAGCTATCAAAGAAAGCTCCAACACTTGAACCTCCAATACTCTATTTAATCTAACATAACAGTATTCCATCCTTCTTACAGACATATCCAACTTCTCCAGTAAAATATCAAGTGACGTTAGGCCAAAAGTATAAGGATTGTCCAACTGAATCAACTGCCATATTTCAACAATGAACAACATTGCATCAACATACTCACTCAGAAAGCTCAAGAATGCACCAATTGATCCAGAAGAATTTTCTGCCAATAATCTTAGCTCTTCTTTGCATGTTCTACAATCAAGAAAAACTGAATTCAAAAGATATTTCACAAGATATGTTACCTTGGGTTGCAGTGTTACCAACACAAGGTTGCACCCTAAGTGCATAAAAAATTCCGAAAAAAAAATTGGATGGATATAGCATACTATCATCGACCATCATGCAAAATTTGGGACTAAACAATAATACTGGATGTGCACTCGAGTACTAATATAGAATGGTTTGGTTGTGTGCAAAAGGAAAAGGAGTCATTAGTACCTCAAAATAGTACGGACTTCACAAACATTGCACGTCATTCTCATAGTCCAGGCTCCTTCAACTATTTCTAGTATGGATTTCACGGATTGCATTACCAGAACTTCATCTAGACACTTGGTTGCCTTTGCAGTATTTTCTATATGGGCACCAATTTCCACTGTTTCAACATTGCAGCTTTCAGATTCTCCAAACTCTGCAGATATTGATCTATTTTCCCAAAATGGCATTCCACCTTTCTGACACAAGTAAGATAAGAGTGAATCCTGATTAATCTCTCCTCCTAGCGCACACGAAAACTTCTCCAGTAGGGGAATTGCATGTGAGAAGATAATTGAAGGTATGTTCAGCTTCTTGTGCTTATCATCAGAAAAAGGTGCTGAAATGGACACTATTAACAACGCTTTGACCCTTGGTTTGTCCAAGATAAGCTCTCCATCAGATGCCATAGCGATCTATGACATGCAGATAAAGTAACATTAGAAAACAGACCTTAGAAAAGAATGCAAGAGATATGGAGGAAATTGTAGAAATACCAAACCCAAATATTGATGCATCTAACTAGACAGTGATTACTGAATGACATAGAAAATTGAAGTATAGAGAAAGGTACAACTAGCAGCATCATTCTCAGATGGCGTGCATGTAAACACAACTGGAAGTTGGAAATTGAGAATACCTCTTTGGCCAAATATTTAGCAATGTTAGCTGAAAAGCTCCCATGATTCTTACCAATGGAAAACAGAATACCATATATATCCTGTTCCTGAACGAAATAAACAAATCCAGTTAAACCATGAAATAGAGTGAATATATTACATGCTGAGTTGCTGACCCATGACATAAATTTAAGAGTTCCGAAAAACTGTGAAGATTGTTCAGCAAAGATACGAGACTAAGATACCTCTGGATATTTCTCCAAACTTGTAATAAGACCATCAACTGCAGATTTGAATATTTGAAGTTTTGGCATGTTGACTAACCCAAGGATCTTGCGTGCTGCATCTCGAATTACGGCAGTGGCATCAACCAGCAACCCAAGAAACTGTAAAAACAATTATACATACATAAGGTTAGCATTTAGCAAGACCAACAGCAAAGATTTGTCTAGATTATTTCGAAAATCCTCTTAAACAGGTACAAATACAACTATACGTCATTCTGACTTCAGAGAGAGGACTTTCAACAAAAATAGGACTCGAACCTGCTTTATCTTTCGGTTATGCATGCTTTTCTTTTACTTAAAAGCTAGATGTAATGTTGCTTTGTGACAGTGAAAGTACAAAAATCAAAAAATATGGAGCCACCACTTTAGGAACTACAAAACTGAGCTGCTTTGCCCCAAAATTATATTTTCATGGGTGTTTCAGATTCTGGCCAAGTCCATTATCCTTGTTCCCTTGAAAACCACAAGTTCAACAGTGCAGATCACTATCACTAAGATTCCTCTCAATAATATCAGTACCAGTACTGTTTCTTCAAGGAACTCTCGTTGCGACAAAATATTTCAGAATAATAAGGCTGTGTGATAAGCTGAGGATATAAAAAAATATATCCTGGTATGCAGCCCTCCTTCTCATTGAGGAAAAAAAAATTCTCCATTTTATCCAATAACCTGTGATATTGCTACAAGGCATATCTTATAATATATATTATAATTAGAGTAAGAAAAAATAATTAGCTATGATCTATGAATTGAAAAAAGTGCCATAGGACTAACATGTGGTATGTGGTACCTAAGGCATGGTCAATTAATTAATATATGCTGATTACTTGACAAACTATGTTCACAGGTAATACCATATGCATGTGCTTCTCCTGCACAGTCAAACATCCATATGTTGCCATATGAAATAGTGCTTCCAAAGTTTGCAGCCTAACTGCTTCCGTATCATCATTCATCATGTCCATCAACAAGTCCAAGGCCTTCTCTGCATACTGATTAGAAAACTTCGCCAGTGCTCCTAATGATTTGCAAGCAGTTGTTCTCACCTGTAATGCGGAAACAACAATAAAAGAAAAGAAAAATATTGCAATTTAGGGGAAATGAAACTACATGAGAATGACAGAACCTGGTAAAACTCGTCTTCAATTCCATGGGAAAAAATCCCAGCAGCACACGGAATTTTTAGTTTAGGAGGTAATTTTTGGCCATTGATGATAGAAACATTCATACTGTCAGTTTTTATGACCTTCTTAGACAGTGACTGTAGCAGAACACCCTCAGAAACTCGTTGCATTTTACCAAGGGCAGTGAACGCTTCCATTCTCACTTGTGTGCACATGTCCCTAGCCATGGAGCTTAGCTAAGTAGAAAAGAAAGGGGAAGTGATAAGCATATCAGTGAAACAAAACATGCTATATATAAAAATCGTTTCAAAACACACCATGTAAATGCATGCTTATTAGATTGTGCTTATTTTTTACGGCCACTCAATTCTACTGTACTGTAAACCTGTAATACCAACTGAAGCACAAAGTGTGCGAACCATACCTGTAGGAAAATCATGTCCATCAGGTCACCATAGCCATTGGCATCGAAATTCAATCTCGCTGAAAAATTTCGAGCACACGCACCTACCTATCCATGGGGGGCAGGAATTTCCTCAATACTTCAGATTTATAAGACAATTAATTAAGCTCCCGAGGCATCCAAGTGCAACAAAATACTAACGAAACGACAAAACCTCACCAATCGCACGACGGCTAACCTGACGCCGTTGTCGTCGTCCCTCATGAGCTCCACCGCGCATTTGTAGCAGCACTCCGTGATCCCTACGCTGGCACGGCTGCTGGGGTCGACATTCTCGAGGACCGCGGTGAGTCCACGGAGCGCCTCTGCCCGCGCCAGCGGGTAAATTCCTCCGGCCATCGATACAAGAGCTCGTACATCCGCCTCGACATTCGGAACGCAGCCGCCGGAAGCGGGCGGCTCCGCCGCAACCCTAGGACGCTTGGCGGAGGACGGGGAAGGGTCGGACGCGGCGAGGCGCTCGTCGATGGGGCCAGGGTGTTTTCGAGCCGAGGCGGAGGCGGCAGCGTTGGGGTGGGCGGAGGAGAGGAGGTGCGGGTCGCCCATGGGATTGGAAAGTGACCACGAATGGCGAGCGCGGCGGCGGCGGCAGACTTCGCCTCGGCGGCGAGCGCGAACAAGCACGAGCGGCGGCGGCCTTGGCCTCGCGTGCGGGCGGAAGGTGAGAACGCGCAAAGCGCCTGGGACTGGCCGACTGGGAGGTGACGGAAGGCAAAGCTTCCTAGGCTGGATCGAGCCGAGCTCGAAAAAAAAACGTATTTCGTTTCTCTGGGCCCTAGCCCATGCTCCTTTAAACCCCGTGTGGGGCTGACTCCGAGCTGGGCCAGGCAAACAAACAGGCCTGGTGGAAACAAACAGCCTCTAAGCGTCTATGCCTATCATGAGCTGGATCAAAACATGAAATGGGCATACATTCTTTTTTGTTCAACTTTCAACTAGTACCATTACCGTGCCAACAAGAAATTGATCGAACTAGAATCTTGAAGATGTGCTGAAACCGCACATACTTCTATTTCCCATGTTCACTGCGTTATTACTTATACTATGCTAGAAGCTTTGAGTAGTACTCCCTCTGTACCCATAAAACAAGTTATTTTGGACAAGGTTTGGATCAAACATTAGGATTATAAATCATGAATAACTTTTAAGTTTTTGAGTTTAAAAATATAAAAACCATATGAATAGATTTGTCTTAAAAATACTTTCACAAAAATATATTTATAGCACTTTTTGATAAATATTTTTATAAAAAACAAAAAGTCAAAGTTAGACTTTGGAGACCGTGCCATTTTCCAAAACGACTTGTTTTATGGATATGGAGGGAGTACATCATCTGAAAATCCTAGTGTTTCCTTTATTTCTTGAGGCTAGTTTTTCTTGAATTTTATTTACATTTAACTTTTTTGATATGTCAGTAAATTTGATGACTTGACAGATTAATTTTAGAGAGAGATATAGATAAAGTTTCATATAGTTTTATCTAGATAAAACTTTTTATCACAGAACACAGATTTACAGTCATCAACATAAAAGCTTAACAGTCTTAATAACTTTGTGATAAAGTTCTCACTGAAACTGGTGCGAGGAAGACTCTGAATTTTAAAAGAGCTCTTGAAAACCGCAAAATAGATAGTGCTGGTCAACTTATGGTTGACTTGGTTAGAATAAAAGTGTTGGTCGGACCAATCTATTCACAGCAAGGAGCTAGTGTTGGTCAGACTATGATCGTAACAGCTTGTTCGAAAAGCATTGGCTGCATTCATTTGATTCCATCCCATTTTATTTTTCATCGGAAACATCTTTTTTTTTACCTCTGCGTACTGAAATTCTGAATTTTTCTACGTGCATCAGCCGTGAGAAAGGACTAAAATTCTGAATTCTGTTTTGTCAGTGACTGACCACAGCGTACACTGCTGCTGCCTGCTGGTATGACCTAGGGCGTTGAGATACGGATAGGTAGATGGCGATTTGTTCACCACCTCAGGCTCCGCGCCTCCGTCCCCCAGCCCACGTATCAAACATGCCGCGTGACCGCGCGCTCCTCCACCGTTGCAACAAGAAACCAGACGTGCAAACTTGGCGGACCGCGATTTCCAACGAAAGCGGCAGCCGGCGGCAGCCCATAACGTGGTCTGCTAGGTTAAACAAGTCAGCGACACGACATGCAAGGCAGCTCGCACCTAAGACCTAACAACACGTTGCTAAAAGGGATAAGCGAGTCAATTTCAAAATTCCGTAAACTTTGGATATATAGTTAAGGTGCACGTCACATATAAGTAACATGTAATAGTAGTCACCAATTCATAATAGGCCAATATCACGTGGTACAAGCATGTCCCAAACTATAGATTTAGCACAACCGAAACAATCCTACTTGATACGATCGAGACAAATAATGAGCTACTGAACAATTAAAGGTGGATTTTTTAGATAAGGGAACAAAGTTCTTAGGCCCTGTTTAGATGGCTGATGAAAATTTTTTGGGTGTCACATCGGATGTGTCGGAAGGATGTCGGGAGTGTTTTTAGAAACTAATAAAAAAATAAATTACATAGCTCGTCAGAAAACTGCAAGACAAATCTATTAAGCATAATTAATCTATCATTAGCACATGTAGGTTACTGTAGCACTTAAGGCTAATCATGGAGTAACTAGGCTTAAAAGATTCATCTCGCGATTTTGAACCAAAATGTGTAATTAGTTTATTTTTTATGTACATTTAATGTTTCATGCATGTGTCCAAAGATTTGATGGGATAGATGAAAAAATTTTGGACGGGAAACTAAACAGGCCTTAGCCTCTAAGATCTAGAAATGGTACACATTTTAGAGTCATCGGTAAAAAAAAAAACGCCATGAGACAAACACATCCAAACACAGACATAGTTTAGCTCATCTATTGTGAGCCTGGCACCAAAACATTAAAGGTGGATTGATCAATCTAATAAATGTGCTGCTTCAAAAACGAGTGATTACAATTTGTTTTGCCCCTACGACATTTCTTGACTTTGGCCAACACCTCACACCATTCCCCCAACCCTCCATGCGTTCTTTGGCATACTTTTGCGCATAGCCCGGTGCTCTGCTACTGCTACGGTGCTGTTAGCTGCCCATTTGGTGAACTTTGGGCGAGGGACGCTTAACCACCTCGCGCGCCAAAACTTGCGCGCACGCAGGCAGGCAGGCACGGTGAGGGCGAAAGGAGCTCCACCCACCGCACCCACCGCCTTGACCCCCTCTCCTAAACCCAAGCTAACCCCCCCGTCTCCTCCTTGGTTCCTCACATCCATGGCCGCGGCAACTTAACCGATTTCAACTAACAGCGAGAAAAAAACCCAGAGCGGGGCCCGCGGGCAGCCAATCTCCCTTCACCAACCTAGCGCCGCTTTTGACTGCTCCAGTGAGGAGCTATAAGAATGGTTACTAGCCGTGTGATCCTCAGAATCCAGGACAACGCCGATCGAGAACTAACACGTCTGTCTATCTCTCTCTTTCTCGCTCGCCGCGGCAGGCAGCGAGGTGGGGTGCCGGCCGGCGGTGAGGGGGAGGGGAGGAGCACGTACGTGTTGATCAGTGCGGCGCCATGTCGCGGTTCGTCGACAAGCTGCCGTTCTTTGACCGGAGGTCGTCGCCGATGGAGGAGGCCGGGGACATCCCGCGGAACGGCCTCCTGCACATGCACCACCACCACCAGCCGCACCACAGCGGCCTGCTCATGCAGCCGCAGCCGTCGCCGCCGGCGAAGCAGTCGTCGTTCACGCTCGCGCAGCTGCTGAAGCGCGTCAACGAGGCGCGCAGCGACGCCTCGTCGCCCACGTCCTCGCCTACGCACTCGCACTACACCATCGAGCTGGGCGGCTCCGTGCCGGGCTCCACCGGCAGCGACCTGAGCGAGCGCATGCGCGGCGGCGACCGCGACCGCGGCAGCGACGGGACGCTCCTGCCGTTCGTGCTCAAGTTCACGGACCTCACGTACAGCGTCAAGCAGCGGAAGAAGGGACCGTGTCTGCCGGCGCTGCCGTTCGGCCGCGGGGGCAGGGAGCCGACCGAGCCTGAGGTGCCCCGGATGAAGACGCTGCTGGATAACATCTCCGGCGAGGCCCGGGAGGGCGAGATCATGGCGGTGCTCGGCGCCAGCGGCTCCGGCAAGAGCACGCTCATCGACGCGCTCGCCAACCGCATCGTCAAGGAGAGCCTCCACGGCTCCGTGACGCTCAACGGGGAGTCGCTGGACAGCAACCTGCTCAAGGTGATCTCCGCGTACGTCATGCAGGACGACCTCCTGTACCCGATGCTCACCGTGGAGGAGACGCTCATGTTCGCCGCCGAGTTCCGCCTGCCACGCTCTCTGCCAACCAAGGAGAAGAAGAAGCGCGTGCAGGCGCTCATCGACCAGCTCGGCCTGCGCAACGCGGCCAACACCATCATCGGCGACGAGGGCCACCGCGGCGTGTCCGGCGGGGAGCGCCGCCGCGTGTCCATCGGCGTGGACATCATCCACGACCCCATCGTCCTGTTCCTCGACGAGCCCACCTCCGGGCTCGACTCCACCAGCGCGTTCATGGTGGTCAAGGTGCTGCAGCGCATCGCGCAGAGCGGCAGCGTGGTGGTCATGTCCATCCACCAGCCGAGCTACCGCATCCTCGGCCTCCTCGACCGCCTCCTGTTCCTCTCCCGCGGCCAGACGGTGTACTACGGCTCGCCACGCGCGCTGCCGTCCTTCTTCAACGACTTCGGCAAGCCCATCCCTGGCAACGAGAACCCTACGGAGTTCGCGCTCGACCTCATCAGGGAGCTGGAGACCATGCCGCAAGGGGCCAGGGATCTCGTCGAGCACAACAAGAAATGGCAGACGCGCATGGCTCCCAAGGCGAAGCACCACGACGGGCACGGCGAGAAGCCGTCGCTGTCCCTGAAGGAGGCCATCAGCGCCAGCATCTCTCGCGGGAAGCTCGTGTCCGGCGCGACCGACGGATCCGTGTCGGTGCATTCGCCAGGGATGTTGGCGGCGCCGGCGGCCCCGGTGTCCAAGTTCGCGAACCCGTTCTGGGTGGAGATGGGCGTCCTCACCCGCCGCGCGTTCCTCAGCACGAAGCGCACGCCGGAGATCTTCATCATCCGCCTAGCGGCCGTGATGGTGACGGGGTTCATCCTGGCGACCATCTTCTGGCGGCTGGACGACTCCCCCAAGGGAGTGGAGGAGCGCCTGGGCTTCTTCGCCATCGCCATGTCCACCATGTTCTACACCTGCTCCGACTCGCTCCCCGTGTTCCTCAACGAGCGCTACATCTTCCTCCGGGAGACGGCCTACAACGCGTACCGGCGGTCCTCGTACGTGCTCTCCCACACCATCGTCGGCTTCCCGTCGCTGATCGTGCTCTCCTTCGCGTTCGCGCTCACCACGTTCTTCGCCGTGGGCCTGGCGGGAGGCGCCGACGGCTTCTTCTTCTTCGTGGCCATCGTGCTGGCCTCCTTCTGGGCCGGCTCCGGGTTCGCGACGTTCCTCTCCGGCGTGGTGACGAACGTGATGCTGGGGTTCCCCGTGGTGGTGTCGACGCTGGCCTACTTCCTCCTCTTCAGCGGCTTCTTCATCAACCGGGACCGCATCCCCAAGTACTGGCTCTGGTTCCACTACCTGTCGCTGGTCAAGTACCCGTACGAGGCGGTGATGCAGAACGAGTTCAGCGACCCGACGCGGTGCTTCGTGCGGGGCGTGCAGATGTTCGACAACACGCCGCTGGCGGCGCTGCCGGGGGTGCTCAAGGTGCGGGTGCTGCGCGCCATGAGCCAGTCGCTGGGCGTCGACATCGGCACCAACACGTGCATCACGACGGGGCCAGACTTCCTGCGGCAGCAGGCCGTGACGGACCTCACCAAGTGGGACTGCCTCTGGATCACCGTCGCCTGGGGGTTCCTCTTCCGCATCCTCTTCTACATCTCGCTGCTGCTCGGGAGCAGAAACAAGAGACGGTGAGCCGGTTTTCCGTCCTGACTTGTTTTCTTCTCGTGCTGGTGCGATCGGTATGCACGGGGCTGTATGTTCCTCTAGTTGTTTATCGCGTGTACATTTGCTTGTAAGTTGTAAGTTTTCGTGGCAAGTTCAAACTGTAACTCGACAATATATTTATTTATATACGATGGTTCTCTGTTATTGTTCTCGCCGAAGGTGTTTCAGGTTTGCATGAGCAGAATCTGTTGATCTCAGTTTGTTCGGGTGCCAGGTAGGTCTTTAGCAAAAGAAATAGCTGGACTTACCGAAAGGCAAAGGCGTGATCCTAGACTGTCTTTGAGATCTATTTGGCAACCCAAATTCAAAGTAAGTCTCTACCACAATACACAGTTTCCAACAGAGTACCAAGAAAACATATTTTGAGTAATGAGGAGAGGCATAACTTAAATTTGGGTATCGTTTTTCCTTGAGACACATTTGTAGAGAGTGTTGTCTTTTAGGTCTTGTTGTTGGAGAAGACTAAAATATGTATGGAATCTTTTATCTATAATGCTACCCAAAAGATAAATATGTCTTGTATTTGTATTTTAGGTAATAGTTGTTGAAGATAGCCTTAGATAGCGTTTGATTGAGAGTTAAAATGAAATAGGACGGTCTTGTTTCTGTTTTGTGGGATGGGACGACTCTATTTTTTTTAATTACAGTACAACGCCAATACACTTATCCCTATGAATACAAGTACACAAATCTTACCTCTATAATCACCTCCAAAGGACTGAGCTAGTAGATCATGAGATTCACATAGTCACCACAAGCGCCTCGCTGTCGACGAGGACATCGCCTGCCACTGGAAGTGTAACGTCATTAAATCCTGGAATAAATCCATGAAATGCGAGTACCCGTGCTCAGTCGAAGACTTGAACCTGGTATTTTTTTTGAAAGCATGTATCTGTATTTCTAGATAAGGAAAACATACAAGTATGGGTACAAATACAGGGAAATACTAAGGATACAGGAGCAACCGTGCTAGCCTAACTACACAAAGGACCCTGAGAAAAGAAAAAATTACAATCCAGTCCCCAGATCCCTTGCAAACTGACGAAGTCTGGAATCGTCGTCGCCGTCACCGATCACCGCCAACGGAGAAGACGCCCGAAGCCACCATGAGTTGGAGAAGGCCCATCACCCTCTGGCTTTTGTAGGAGTCGAAGAAGACACCCATCTCGGAAGATGGGATGATGCCAACGGCTGTCGCACGTCGACAGGGGTCACACCCCACCCTGTCCAACTCCTAGATCCGCCATCGTCGTCGATGAAAAGCTCCGCCAAATCGATGCAGATCCATCCGGCCACCAACCACATCACCCAACAGCTGCGCCACATCCTTGAGCAAAAGGACCAGCAACAACATCACCTGAGTAGGAAGATGCGCCGCCGGCCATGGACTCTAGAACAGGGGATCTGGCAAATCCCCTCTTACCTGGCCTCGCCGTTGACGCCAAGAGCAGACACCAAAGGAGCAAGGAAGAGACCAGAGGAATTTATTCCCCTGAGACGTCGTCGCCACCGCCTCGCCGGTGCCGCCAGGAAGACGCGACCGCGGAGGAGAAGACTCCCCCTGGCAAACCCTAGCTCCACCGTCAACTGTTGACGGCGAGCACAACCTAGACCTAGGGAGACATCTACGAAGCCTAACTACAGCCGCACAGCGATTCCCCAACCCTCCTCCCTCTCCAGCACCTACGCGATCACCGGAGAGGAGAAGGGTCGGCGGAACCGCCGCTGGGAAATCGTGAACCTGGGTAGTTGAGATGTGATGGAACAAAATTGTTTTTTTAGTCCACAAACATTAAAGTTGGATCATCTACTGATAAATGGGACTCATACATCAGTTCTTTTTTTCTTTTTCTTCCTTATCTCTTTCATCCCCAACCCGTGTGGCGCCCCTTCCTTATCTCTTTTCTCCTTCGTCTCCTTTCTCGGTGCGCTCACCCATGTGGTCCCATGTGAGGCAGCAGTGGCGGAGCTCGTCCACCTTCGGTGAAGTTGTAGCTCGCCGGAGCTCACCCGACGCATCTCCTCTTCTCCCTCATGCACATGCAAAGCTCATCTTCGTGCCTGCCTTCTTCCTTAACTCTGACGGTGAGCTTGCCTTCTTCCTCAACTCTAATGACCGAATAGACCGAGCTCCTCGTCTTCCTCACGCTTCTCGCGTATGCGTGTGTACGTTGCTCATCCCACCTCGCCTGCCAAATTCGTGGGGACCAGCTCACCCCCAGATTCTCTAGAACTTTTTTTACATGCGATGTCCTTTACTCTCCTTGCCTCTCAACTAAACATCTATAAAAACCCATCCCACATCATCCCTAGAACCAAACACTACCTTATATCACATAGAAGAATGGGCAATGTGCACACATCTAGAGCCACAAAACTAGAGTCAATTTCATATCTAAGGTTTTCTTTAGTCCATTCGAAATACTCCAATTCCACATATAATTTCCACTCTTTCACGCTCATGGCTAGCTCCTAAGTTCTCGAATATAAATCACTCTTCTACACTGCTACTACTAGGATTCGTCCAAAACACTAAAGATATATGAAAATACAAATGAATAAGAGATATATTGTGGAGTAGTAGATTCCTCGATCCTAATCCCGAGACATGTTGCTAGTTGTTACGCCCACTAAAGCAGAATAAGCAAAAATTCTCCTAACAAAATTTAAATTTAATATTAGAAACCACAACTCATCCTCTAACAAAAAAAAATATAATATAAAAAACTCCCCAGGATCTTGACTTATTTTTTATTGATCAAGAGTACAACAAATAAGGTTGTAATTTGGATCACAACATTAAGGATCCCCAACTAACAAAGCTGAAACATAAACTCTCTTATCCAAGCATTCATGATTCAACCATAATATGCACTGTATCTAGATCACAAAATCTTATAATTTTTCGAGAACAAGAAAACAAGTTGGCTTAGTTTCTTTTCTGCTTTAGTGTTAAGATAATCTCTGTTGTTAATTTCAGATCCAGCTTCCTTCCTATAAGATAAATATCCAATCATTATCTAGAAAACAAATACTACTAACTAATAGAACTTCTATTTTCACTCGAGTCGAAAGTTTCATAATTACTTTTAAATGTTTAACACATCAAATGTTGAAATGGATCATACAATATTTAGCAATGCCAAACGCTTCAACATTACATACCTTGAGCATATCAATTACTTCATCATACCTAAGCTTTAATGTTTTATTTAGATACTGCATAAAATAATTAAATAGTTTGATGAAGAAAGCTCATCAGCTAGCCATAGTACGAAATTCAATAGATTGTGTTGTACCTTTATAAGTTCAAAGAATGTTATTTTTTAATGACTTCAAGATATTTGTCGTGGTTCTTTTCTATATGTTTAAAACAAATTTCAAATAACTTATGGATAATATCGTAGACCTATGTCATACACTGTTATTGTTATAAATAATTATATCATTTTAGTAAAAAGCAATAGTATCGTCTCTCATAAGCTAAGTTGGTTAGGAGGTCTAGCACTCCAAAGGCCTGAGTTCAAACTCTTAATGGAAGCGGATTTCAAGCTAGGGAACATTTCAATAACAAACTAGTAGAAAACATCACAAACTAGTAGCTCTAAGTGGCAACAATATATTATTCAGATACAAACATAACAAAAAACACTAGGAGGGATGTGAACATGTATGATGAATAACCCATCACAAACTAATACCTCTAAATAGCAACAACAACTATTTCTAATACAAACATAATAAAAAAACACTAGTAGGGATGTGAACATGTATGATGAATAACCTTCGTCATTGTAGAAGCAATATTCATCGTAAAGAACTTTTTTGTAACGTATTAGTGACAAAATCTATGTGTTAAAAACTGAGCATTGTATTGGTTGCGATGTGATGAACCTAAGCTATTGGTCATAAAAGTGGCTTGATCCGTGATGAAAAGTCAATCATCACAGAACTATTTTTCCATTCGTTTAGTCACTTTATTTGCTTGGCTTGACTAATTGCCTAGCTTAATTCGAGTATCCTTTTTTGCTTAGCTTAACTAGTAGTAGTTGTAGTATTCAAGAAAAGTGCTTTAGCTCTACTTTACCTTGCTACTAGAATTGAGTATCAAAGGCTGCTCTTCCGTGATATGCTAGGCAAGTATTGTCCATTAGGACCATCTCTTGTATGTATTCACCTGATCAGGCCATCCTTGGTTGTTATGGTGATGAGGCGAGGTGTGAGCATGATGGGCATGGGCCGCACCCTGACATCATGTGGTGTGGTGTTTTGGCTTTATCACTTGGTGAAAGCCCTAGTTTGGTTTTGGGTAATTGATGAAACATAAGTGTACTAACCTTTGTCATGAGTGATATGCAAGATAAGTTGGACACACAAAGTGATGGAGCTAGATGATGATGGCCATGGTGATAAGATGGACAAATGATGGTTCAAGTGCTCCAACTTGGAAAACAAGAAATAGAAAAACAAAAATCCTAAAAATATCAAGACAAAGCTATTGATAGGGATTTCGTTTCGCTAATCAAGACATCATAGAGGGTGTATTTGGGTTTAGGATAGATTGTACTATTAAGAGGGGTGATCTCAAAGTGATTACGATTATCTAAGTGCCACTAGGTGAATTAACTCCATGCATTTGCATTAGGACCTAATAAGTGCTAATATCCCTTAGAAAATATGTTTGTGAAATAATAACTCATGTAAGTGTTGGAAACTTGGTAAAGTTAACATATTTCTCATGGAAGAAAGCAGAACAAAAAGGGGTTTACTACGGTGACCGGACACTAGCTCTGAATTGATCAAACACATCTTACCCTAGGCACGGCCATGCTTGTTGGCCTGACCAAACGCCAGTGTTGAGGAGCGACCGGACGTGTAGCTGGTACTGTTCACTAAGGCCTTGTTTAGATGCATCTAAAAACTCAAAACTTTACAAGATTTTCCATCACATCGAATCTTACGGCACATGCATAGAACATTAAATATAGATAAAAAAAGATAACTAATTGTACAAATTACGTGTAAATCACGAGACGAATCTTTCAAGCCTACTTACTCTATGATTGGACAATATTTGTCAAATAAAAATGAAAGTCCTACAGTATCAAAATTCAAAAAAAATTTAGATCTAAACAAGGCCTAACTAGCAACGTGAGCTAATGCAGACCAGACGCTAAGGCGAGTCCGGTCACGGGGACCGAGCACGTCCGATCGCCAAAATCATGTTTTACAAGCTCTGTGTATTTAACCGAACATGGAGGCATGGTGAGTCCGGTTGATGGACCAAATGCTAAGGGAGAGTGCGTGTGGACAGCAACAGTAAAATTCAATCGGTCAATTGACAACACGCTGACACATGACGCACCAAACTTTGAGCGGAGCATTCGGTTGGTGCTGGAGTGTCCGGTCCGAATGCAAACAACCCCTTAGAGGCTAACGGGTATGTGAGCTCTTGGAGCTCTATGAATAGAACTTGGCCGGCTTGGGCTCACTCGGACATCTTGATCATTGTTATTGGTATTTCTTAACGTCATCAATAAAAGACAACACTAAAGAAATGTATGGTACTGAATTAACTTTCCATTAGCAAACTAGCCACTTTATCTCTTGCCACTATTCCTAAGCATTGAACTAGGTTGTCATCCCTAATATATAGCTAGAAATAAACAAATGCATAATATAGTTATATCATTTTATGTGACTAGGCAGAAATAAATATAATAAGTAAGTAAATAACAACTCTACAAGCGGACAAATAATTAGACCATTGTAGCATTTTACCTAGAGTATTACCAGGTTGTCGATTTATATTTATACCACTGGGAAGGTCTAGCTAAACTATAAATATGGCATTGATAACAATTATATATATTGAATAAGAGGTGAAAACAAGATCATTTACTCTACTTATAACAGGGGTAGTCACATGATAAAGATAAATATAAGTGATAAATAAGAATTAAGCATCATATATATAAAGATAAACACAGAGTTTCTCATCTAGTCACAACAATAACATAGCCAATAAATAGATAACGAAAATTATATCTAAGGTAATTCTATAACTGCATCAATGAATACTTAAATTAGTGCAATTACGTCTAGCAATCATTATTAGTCAACTCTACATTATAATTAAATATAAAAGGAGCATCAACTAAGGAGGATATTGAGACATAACGTCACCTCCGACGTGACCGGACTCTACCAAACCTATGTACAGGGGGTGGACTACAGAGGAATCAACACAACTATAACAGTCACATGCACGAACCACCACACGACCCGGCACATTAGGGAGCACCCGCGGATAGGCAAGATATCTAAACACCACGTCTACATATTGCCAATCATTCACCTGGGAATTCTCTAGATGAACGTTATACAAGCAATTACATAAATTTAATAGGATCAAACCAACTATGCTAGACATTTAATTAAAGTAGACAATGACTATTGCAATTAAGAACATATATAATATGAAGAGTAATGTTTCCCAAATTCAACAATGATGCACATTGTCTATGTGGTAGTAGTATTTTTTTTGAATTTAGATAGTCTGAGGGTTCAACGTGTAATAAATTGACATCCTCTTTTTGAAGAGATTAAAGCCAGAAGGAGACAAAAAGAAGAGACAAAAACTTGGGACATTAGTGGAAATCCTCTTATTTGCACGATCAAACTTGGGTAAAAAAAAGTCAAACGTCTTATAGTTTGGGATGAAGTGAGTATATCTTTTTTGTTTTCTTTTTCCAAGTGAAATGTCTCTGAAATATTACATGAGACACAACATTGTATGGCAAGGCATTCACCGCTCAGTGACCGAAGAGACTATATCTAAAATAAAATCGTGTTTTTTTGAGCAAGTAAAATAAAATCGTGCTAATGTGGTGGGTTTAAAGGCCCATTGCATTTTTAGCCCGGGCGTGTCTGTGTGGATATTGTAGGGCAGAAACGCAAAAGCCCAGTGGAAAGCAGGCCGAACTGTGAACGTGACAGCGACGCAAGCCGAGCTATAATTTTCTCCACCATTTTGGCACGGATTTTCTAACGGAAAAATACCTCATCACACGAGCGCAAGCTCCATGAAGACTGGCTGAAGCATGAGGCAGTTTTCAACGCACCGTGCAACCACCGGAGCCACTCGACACCCAACCAACCAAGACCCTATCCAAAAGCAGAGGCAAGCCAGACCAAGACGAGACGCAAGCTGCAGGCACCCGCTCGCGCCCGCGCCATGAAGTGCTGGTGCGTGCACGCGCCAAGAGGAGCAATGGCGACGCCGCTCTCCAGCCCCTTCGCTCCCACCACCCTCCGCTCCCCTCTCCGGCATCGCGCCCCGCTGCTGCTGTTGCCGTTCCCTCCCCGTGCGGCCTCCTCCGGCGAGGACACCGCAGCAGCCGACCAGGAGCCGGCCCCGGCGGCCACCAAGACGGCCACCGCGGACGACGACTTCGAGCAGCGCGTGCTACAGATCAAGTCCCGCGTCGGGCCCAAGAAGCGCGGCGCGCGCAAGAAGAAGGCCGCGGCGTCGTCCGCGTCCGCCAACGCCGTGACGCTCCCGCCCGTGCCGCTGCGGGAGCCCCGGTCGGCGCTCGGCGCGCCCGTCGAGTTCGGCTTCACCGCGTACAGCGAGCGGCTCAACGGCGCGCTGGCCGCGGTGGGGCTCGCCGCGGTGCTGCTCGTGGAGCTGGGATCCGGGCAGGCCCTGGTGAAGTACCACCAGCCGGCCACGCTGTTCCTGCAGGCGTACACCGTCGCCGCGGCCGCCGCGCTGTTCGTCAAGTACGAGAAGGAGCGGATCAGCACGTGGCCGGGGCCGCCGGCCAAGTGAAATGGCGAGTTTTTGTTCCGGTAGGGTGCGTCTTTTTCTTGTAATTTTACCTCTCGATGTGGAATATGTGTGTTGTGAGAACTGGGAAATGTCAGGACATTCGAGGAAAGAAGAGCTTGATTAACAGTCGCTTTAACACCCTTAATTTCATTTCATCAGTCACATTGTGCACAATGCTTTGTGATGCTGTTGTTGAGAGAACTAAGAAATTAATCTTGAAAGGAGTTTACTGTGACCCTGTTCTTCGGCATCACTTCAGTAGCAATACTTTTCAACAATATTTTTTCTCTCAACATAAACCAACTTTTAGCGAAATTTTGTGACGCTGTAGTTGTTGAGAGCTGTCCGCAGCAAGTCTGTTGGTATGAATTGCTGCGTTGATGAATGATGAATGGCTCCTTCGAAAGAATAGTGTGACGCATCACAGTCTAGACCTGCAGTCGCCGCCTCGCCATCTCGCGCACCAAATCGGCCAACTTCGCCAGCTCGAGGAAGCAAGCAAACGCGTGTGGATTTGCTAGGCACAGGCGACGACTTAGCGCAACGCCGGTCAAGCACCGATTTGCCAAGCGACAAACCAATCGATTCTACATCGCGCTCGTTCGCATTCGGGTCGCGTCAATCCCAATTCCCTGGTCAACAGTGGCACAACAACGCCTGGGCCATAAAATGAGAATTATGAAGATGCCAAATCACTCGAGCTGTCAAGCAGGACTAGACCAGCCAAAGCTCGTCAACGAGCCAAGCACCAATACACAACGATTCCCTGGAGCACGCAGCAGCTGCTTCGCAGCTCCTTCCAGTTCCACGCCCAGCACAGTTGTAGTAAGCCCCCATAGATCATGTGAAATTTCACCGAAGTGGCGTTGTCGCCTTGACGCCCGGCTCACCTTTTCCACTGCACGACTAGGCCCCCAAAGGGACGGTGTGCCAAAACAAGACTCTAACAGTCAACACACATCTTTATTCGGTGCATATTATCCCGCTAGCTGTACACCCATGGAGTGCCGGGCCAGCCAATCCAACCAGACAGCAACGACGTAGACCGGACCACAAGGGTACGGTCCCACAGCAGCTGTACCTGTACTCTCATCAACTCAAAACCAAATTATAGAGACAAGTCGGTCTTTAATACAAGGTCCCACCAGCACCCATGCATGCATGTAAAAGTATTGTGTAGCTTTTTGCCCAAACAGGTTCGACTCCTTGCTCAGTTGCAGCCAGGCAAAAATAGCACATGCCGGTGGAGTCTTATTTCACTGAGCTTGGCCTCAAATTTCAGTGTCTCCACCTTCATCATCCACATGTACTAGCAGCTCAGCTTGTAAAAGGAGGAGGATCCAGGGCTACTTTGAAGAGGACTATGCTTTAGACGCTTCAGGTGACTGGGAGTATCACACTGCAGCACCATGTTCTCCTGAGAAAATAATGCAACAAACAAACCAATATATGGAATGGAAGACGCTGGCAAAAAGGGTTGTTGGGTTTAGCTGAGATCTGCGGCAGATGCCCTCAGTCAGTCCAACCAAAGGCCAACGTCATCTTCATTAGCCGGCCATGCTGTGAGTAGGTCAGTACCTCCTCCTTTTTGGTCTGTCATTCGAGTCACTGTCTCGCCACCCTTGATGACCACCACGATGCCTGTACCCATCCTCTTGTTCTCCTCTTGCCCTGTTGTGCCCTATCCTGTTCCTGAAGCGGCCATCGTGCTCCCGTGGACCAACACCTCCTTCAGCAAATTCCATGTCATCCTCTGTGTGGTAGGAGAGCATCTCGTCTTCATCACTGACCGGAGAATGAAGATATGCTCTCCGCTCCCTATGCTTCCTTCTACCCACAAGTTCCTCTTCTGTATGGAGTCCAGTTAGGTGAGCAGCATGTAGCGGTGGCTCAAAGGCATCACCTTCCATGGCACACCTCCTCACATTTCTCTGCATAACTTCTCTCTCATCATGGATTCCGTTGTGCCGGCGGTGAGGCAAGTATGGTCTGTCAGTTCGCATTAGTGGCGGTGATCTGTGCATCACTTCAGGTGATCGTCCCCGATGGAAATGCACATGGCCACCCCTTCTGTGTGCAGGGGAATGACTCCTGTCTCTGTGGATGAATCCATGATCACCTTGACCACGGTGTCTATGGGAATGTGGCATAAAAAACCTATCATCCATCATGTCATCTGGGAGATCTTCTATTTGCCCACGGGCCAGCAGCCTAGAGTCTGGAATCTCTCTCCCATAGAAATCGTCAATGTCCATCTCTCTCATGAGGCATCCATGTGGTGGTGAATGACGCCTCCTATGTGGACCTCGGATGTGCCCAGGTTCATCTTCAAATGAATGCCTCCTGCCACCAATAGATTCATCAGCAAACTCATTGCTAATTCTTGGACCTCGGAAGTTCCTCAGATGGCCACGGGATCCAGCACCCCGCCAACCACCTCGGTGGTTTGTCATTCGTTTGTTCATAACATCAGATGCATGTCTGCCACCATGGCATTCTTCTCCATTGTTCTTTTCTCGCTCAGACTCCATGAATCTCTCCCATCTTTCGTTCCTGTAAAAATGGCACATGGACAAAAGGAGGGAAAACTTTTATAATTCAAACCAAACATAAAACCATGCACACCTAGGCACCATACGCAAGAGGACCTCGAGTCATGATTACTGTAGTATCCCACAATGGAAACAGATGACATGAAACATACCTATTCACATAAACATGCCCCATTTCTCTCCAATTTGCCCCAACATGTTGTCCATCTTTTTCATTCTGTAGAGATGTGTTACAAGAGTCGGGTTTGGATTTGTCATGTTCTGACTTTTCAGACGCTGACTTCTTGCCATATTCACTATGCTGTTGACTGCTTGAAGCGCCATCAAGTTCTGAGTCTTCACCCAGGACAGAGTCTCTTGGGTGCAAATCAGAGTGTTTATTGACCTCTTCACTTTTAGTCTGATGCTCTCTCTTCAAAGCAGCAATTTTTGCATGGTTCTCACTACAACTTCCAGCTTGCATACCATTTGGAGACAACTCTGATTTTATATCTGGCCTTCTAGTCTTCTCGAGACAGCTATCTAAAGTCTTAGGAGATTGCTTGGTAGGTTGCAATTTAGGGGAAGCAGATTTTGGCAAAGCTGTTGACTTTTGGAGATGTGCGGTACTGGAACCTGTGGCTGTCTTAGCATCATGTATGCTATTGCCAATATTATTTACTGGGGTATTCTTATCAGAATTCAAAGATTGCTTGCCTTTAGAGTTTTCACTAACAAAAACCTCATTTCGAAGCCCCTGCTGACCTGCATGGCTGACAACACCAACTTTTGTTTTAATACACTTGTCACCTTCAATAGGATCAATATTAACCTTATTTTTCATAGATGAACAATCTTGATGCATATCACTATCGTGTTCTTTCTTTAGCTCTTTGCTTAAGTTATTACTATTGATATCATCCTTGCTGATTGGGGGACCATTCCCCAACGGCTCACCATGAGGCTTATTTGTAGTTGGAATTCGTGAAAAAGCATTACCATCATCATCTGAACAGTCCATTTCAGCACTCCCTTGTGACATACCATCAACAATAGCATTCTCCACAGAATTAAAAGGCAAAGGTTCAACTGTAGGAGTGGAGGAACTTGGTAATGCACCACTAGATTCATTAGCATCACAAGACCTCTGTCTCGTATCCTCATGAGCATGAATATGGCTGGCTGGTGGTTTGCAAACAGTAGAAACAGTGGGCTGGCTGGATGATTCACATAACCGAACAGAAGGGCTGGCAACATTACTTTGCGAAGGCAGTGATTTTGCTTCCATCAACAGTGTAGTATGACCACTTCCTGTTTCTACAACAGGGAGATTAGGGGTAGCACTTGCGGATTCTTCATGCTTCACACATTTGTCAACTTCAGGACCAGCAGGCATGGTCTTGGCGTGGGAAGTATCAGGTAAACTTTCAGCTGGTATTGGGACACTAACTGCTGCTACATCAGGCCCATTATGGATACTATTATTTGTAGAGATGTCAGAATTCAAATCAAACCCAGTTTTACGGGGACCTTGGGGTGCACCGTCGGTCTTTTCAGATTCAGCACAACTGATAACTAGTCCAACACTTTGTCGTTCTGATAGATTTACCTTTTCAGCACCGTCAAGAATATGCTGCTGGGATATTTCTTCAGGTTCTTTCTTCACCAAATTATTAGATGGCAGCTGATCAATTCCAGAAACAGTTGCTGATGTAGTATTCTGAGGATTTACATTGCAGGGCACGGGTGTTACATTCTTCTCAACTGGTGTCTTATCTGACACAAGTGTAGCAGCAGCCTCCTCACTGACCTTTTTGGAACTTCCAGCAGTCCCAGAATCAAATAAAGCATTAGGGGTGCTAAGAGACTTGGGCTCATCCATAGGCTTACCAAATAGAGAGAGACTCAGTTCTGGAGCAGGAGCAAGTCCTTTCCAGTTTATCCCTAGCTCAGGTCTTGCTGGTGGTTTAAGTTGCAAATCTAAGGTAACATCAGCAGGTCCAGACTTATGAGAAAGCCCATATGAATTAGACATGTTCAGAGTACTGCCAATATTTAGACTTATTCCACTGTTTATTGTAGAAATAGCTGCCGCTGGGGTCACCTGAGCTTTCTGATGTTGAATTGTTCTATGATGATACAACCCACTCCCACTTTCATGCATTTTAGGCAAACTTTCAAGTGAATCAGCAGGGTCTGGCAGTATATTCAGATCCAAGTTAGGTAGTCTCCCAACAATACTATTCCCAGAAGCATTGATTTCATTTGCAATAGGAACGTTATTGTGGTGTTCAGAAAGACTCTGGTCCAGTTTCTCTTTCTTCACAAGAGAGCCATAGTTATTATTTTTGCCACTTTGACGAGATGGTAACTGTAAATCCAGAGCCAAAAAATTTGGACGTTGCAATTCAGCAACTGGTGCAGAAGTCCTTGTAGCACTATCTGCAATAGAAGGGACCTCACTTGATCCATTAAATAGCATTCCGTTGCCATTGGTCATGGATAGCGCAGTAAGCGACGTGTTGGCATGGTCTTGGATCTGGGTGTCAGGGATTTCCTTACCTTTGGTGATGACACTTGTGTCTAAGTTAGCAATGTTGAAAAATGGTTCCTCGCGGCGGCCTGTCCCTGGAGCAGTAACAGGCATCATCTTCGTTGGAGATGGGGGCTTTATCGAGAGTGGTATGCCAGATGCAACCGATCTGTCAGACAGGAAAACTGGCCTCTTCTTAATAGGCACACCAACCCCTGGCTCATCCAACTGCGGTACAAGTCGGTGACTGCAAACCTGCCCATAAAACACCCAGGATTTTTACGCAAATGTGAATGAGACGTTCAAACAACCAGAATTGACCTCCGAGGAGGAAGTTTCTGAGTACCTCTTCCTTCTTGGCCAGCGACATCTTGCCGTGTCACGGACAATCAGCTGATAATCTGTGTCCTCTGGTACAAATCGTTGTCAGTTTCCCCAGATTAAGCAGAACTGAAGGCACAGTACATCGCATACCAACCGACAATAAACAAGCAGATGATTGGGTAGATCAAAGATACTACTAGAAGCACGGTGACGTAAAAAATAATATTCTTAATATAGAAGAAGTTATTTATTGCCGTGTTAAATTAAAGGCAATACGAGTTTTAGAAATAATAAAACTATCACAGAAGTAGACTAGCAGAAGGTAGATACAAACAAATCTACTGGGTTAATGATGAATGGAATGCACACAAACAGAAAGATTCAATTAGTGCAAACACTACAGTAGCAAATGCGTATATAACATCATTGAGCCATCAAACAACTTCAATTCTGTCCCAGATGCCACAGCTCGGTTCATTCACTGATGACGAGGTGAGCTCAGCGACATCATAATAATCAGAATAAATCTACAGCTACCACTCCCACTCAATTGCTAGTAACCCCATGCAAATCAAAGCGCAGCAGTGGCTGAAGAACAAGTCCCTCACACTGCTGCCGTGCAGTGTAAAAGTGAGCAACCAAAAACTTTCCTCACACGCAGAAGCGGAATCCACGGTCCCAGAGGCAAGAAAAACAAGATCACACGCTTGCGTGGAATAGAAGCATCCCAATATACCTCGAGAGGAAATCAGCAATCTGAACAAGACGACCACGGTATCTACTATCTACCCGCGGCTCAGTCAGGCAGGAAGAACGCCAAATATCAGCGAGATGGATCGAGAAAACTTTCAGAAAAAAAAAATCAACACAAATCTCGTATCCCTCTCCAACCGCTCCACTCGCCGGGACCGCACAAACAGCATCGTCTCACAGAAACCGGCAAAAAAGAAGAAATGAATGGCGAGATACAATGAACTAGTATACCTGATAGGATCGCTCCAGTCCGGCCCAGAGCTCGCTCACGCTCACGCTTGAGTGCGGCCGGCAGGAGCAGACGGCGGGCGCCGCAGCGATTAAAAAGGAGTGCTCCCTGGCAGCTCTCACTGGCTTGCGACGGCGACGCGCCAACCACTCCCTAATCCGCCGCCTCCTCCAGTTCTCCTGCCGCTTGCCTCGTCGTCGCCTGATCTGACCTCTCCCCCTTCTCTCTCCAGTCTCATCTGCCTGCGCCAATCTGATTCCTTCCCTCCCTCCCTCCCCTCCCAAAACCAAAAACTGCAGCGCCCGAATATTTTTCCGCCCCGACCCGTTTTTTTTTCTTTATAGCCGCGTCTCGAGATGCGGTGCGTGCGTGCCTTCCCGGAAGTTGCTCGAGTCTAGTTGTAGTCCCACCCCCACCACGCCACTGCGGGGCCCAGCCAGATCGGGCGGTCCGGTGCGCGGCACGTGGTGCGCCCGGTTTAATGGGCCGTCCGCGTTGCTTTGGTAGGGCTCTTTTCTAGTCGCCCAAATAATTTAGAACAAAAAAAAGTTTCTTAAAAAAAATTAATTTATAATAAAAAAGTAATAATAATTTATCTGCGGGGCGGGGCCCGCAGTCCGTGTTCTAGGTGAGCGGGGCCGGCGGTAGGCGCGGACTGCGTGGGGACTGCGGAGTGGTTGCGGCGTTGCACGCTAGCGTTGCCGCGCCGCTTTCGGGTTGGGGACGCGGGACGGACGCCAACGCGCGCGAGCCTTGCCCCGCCCGGCCCGGCAGGCTGGTCTTTCGTTCTCGTTGCAGGAGGGGCATGCGGCGCGCGCGGGCGACATTGGTTTCATGGTTTGGTGCCTCTGCTTCATCGATGCGACGAAACGGATTGGGATGGAGGGGTTCTCTTCGGCAGGAAGTTCGTGCCGGTCCTACACATCCCTTGACTGGCTGACACGCCCGTGCATTTCGGAGCAACCCGCACCTGCCTGGGAAAGGACAGGAGAGCCGGCTGGATTTACTGCAGCCTGCAGTGCTGCATGCCTGCATCCATCGGGTCATCGATTCTGCATGGTCCGGCTTTCGTCACGGTAGCGAGCAATAGAGCAGACACGTCGCGTGGCTCTGTGCGGACTGTACAGCGGAGAACAAAATGATTCTCAAATCTCTACCGAGTACGGACAATAATCTTCGGCACAGATTTTTTTTATCATATCAAATCTTTAAACACATATATTTAACATTAAATATAAATAAAAAATAACTAATTATATAGTTTAAATAAATCTTTTAAATATAGTTAGTTTATTGTCAAATAATAATTATTAAATACAGATTAAATTCCTACAGTACCTAAATCCAACAAATTTTCGCCGACTAAACACGGCCTGACTGCACAGGAGCACGGCGTAGAAGATCGCGTTGAAAAAAGGTGTGTGCACCATGGGGCACGCCACCGCTTTGGCTGGGTGTGTGGCTAGGACTGAACGTTAATGATATGATATGAATATCGTCGTGGAAAGGAGTAAACAAATGAGCAGATAATCACGTCTCTCTCTGCCAACCGGTTGAATGTGGACGATGGGTGCGCCGTTGCCGTCACGCTCCACCAAATCCTGCCGGGCGGCATCTCATGGCCTGTTTAGTTCAAAATTTTTATAAAATAAACACTATATCATCTTTATTTATATTTGATAAATATTATCTAATTATAAAAATATAAAATTTTATCTCATAAATTACAGACAAACTTTGTAATTAATTACTTTTTAATTTATATTTAATATTCTTACATTAAATTTAATATAAATTTTACACAATTTTTGAAAAGTAAACAAGGTCCTAAGAGCACTCACAATGCAGGACTCTATTACAGAGTCCAAGACAATTAATTACATATTATTTATGGTATTTTGCTGATGTGGCAGCATATTTATTAAAGAAAGAGATAGAAAAAATAAAACTCTAAATTCACGTTGTTCGAGATAATAAATGAATTTAGACTCTATGGTAAAGTCTGTATTAGGGCACTCACAATGCAAGACTCTATCACAGAGTCCAAGACACTTAACTACATACTATTTATGGTATTTTGCTGATGTAGCAGCATATTTATTGAAGAAAGAGGTAGAAAAAATAAGACTCCAAGTCTTATTTAGACTTTAAGTCCACATTGTTCGAGGTAATAAATAGCTTTAGACTCTATGATAGAGTCTGCATTGTGAGTGCCCTTACGAGTACCCTAACCCGTCGCCATCACGAGAAGGCCGACAAGTGCCTTGAAGACGAAACCATTACTACTGTCTCGCTGACCACCCGGACTAGGACCAGATGGCAGGTAGTACTGGTGCCGGCCGGCCTGGCGGCCCTTATCATCATTCATCACAAGTGGACAGAATGGCATATGTCCGCATGTGCCAACTCTAGGTCTATTCTTTGATACTCACTTAGGCCTTGTTTAGTTCACCCAAAAACTAAAAAATTTTTAAGATTTTATGTCACATCGAATCTTTCGATACATACATGAAGCATTAAATATAGACGAAAATAAAAACTAATTGCACAGTTTACCTGTAAATCACGAGATGAATCTTTTGATCCTAGTTAGTCCATAATTAGACACTATTTACCACAAACAAACGAAAGTGCTACAGTAGCAAAATTCAAAATCTTTTCGCATCTAAACAAAGCCTTAGCATAAGTCTTCAAAATATAATTTTAACCTCTAGTTTTTATAAAAGTATTTTGAAAAAATGATGTGTATGAAAATATTTTTCAAAATAAATTTATTAATATAATTTTTACATTTACAAACTCAATAATCTAAAAGTTATTGATGATTTATATTTCTAATGTTTGACTCAAATTATATCCAAAATAACTTTTAAATCCGATGCGGAGGGAGTACGAATTTTCACTCTTTCGCAAGTGTTATATTCGCACCGGTCAAACTTTTTATTAAATTTAATTATATTTATAAAAAATATTAGCAATATATGTATCTTCAAACAATTTTATTATAAAAAATCGATTCAATCATGCAACCAATGATACTAATTATATACAATGATATATCTAATGAAAACGATGACACTTATTTTATGACGGAGGGAGTACCAAAACTTTAGCTATTTAAAGTTTGAATAGTAAATATTTCTTCAAACCTAGTAGTAGATGCTAGAAACCAGAAAAACATTTTTCTCAAAAGAATCAGAATCGACTTCTCCCAAAGGAAATGTTTTCAATAAACTAAATCCTTGAAAAACAGGGACTTTAATCCAGTTTGGATATGCTAACACTGTCAAAAGTCATTCAGTAAATCGTGGATTGCCAAAAACTAGAAAGAGGCGGATTGTGCACATCACCGAATCGTGTGTAACATAGATCATTATTGTGACACCCACCCCCTTGCATGAATTTTTTTCTACGAGTTTGAAATTTTTAAGTCGTCAGTGTACTTCAATTCAAGGCTAGACGAAAAGTTGTCATACGCCAATCAATTTTGATCTTTTGTTTTTATATATAGTAATGATGTAGCGTTTTGTGATACTCGACGTGCACTTTCTTTATTTGCATCTTTGGAAAATTGGAACTACCTAGTTTGTTTTACAAGATAAAACTTTTCAGAAGTGAAGAGTTGCTCGAAAAATAAACCTTTAATAACGGGTTGAGAGAAGGTCAACAGCTAGTTAATTAGCTGGATGGCTCATCTACTACTCATAAAGAACACATTGACACGTTGATCTTTCATCACCACATTTCAGCTAGCAAGGCACTGCGGCACGCTAGTGCAATAGGGTTTGCGACTCGCATAATCTCTTGACTCTTGTGCCACGTCTGCTTTGCTCGTCGTCATTCTTAGCGTGTGCGAATACAAGCTGGCGGCCATATAGGAGTATGTACTATGCGCTTTGCATTGCTTGCACGAAAAGCGAGTTGCCGGCGGGCGGCAAAGTGGCAAACTATAAACTTGATTGATATCAAATCAAGTACTACCTCCATCTCAAATTATAAATTATTTTTAAAAGAATTAAAAAGTTAAAATATTTTAAATTTAACCAAATTCATATAATAAAATACTAACATTTAGGATGTCAGCTAAGTGTTATTAGATTCTCCACTAATTAGGACCAAACCATATGAAGCTGTAGTGGGACAGAGAGATTGTGTCGTGATACAATGGAATACACGATATAGGTAACACAAATCAGTTGCAGAGCCGAACAAGCTCCGCCGATGGATCGCACCATTTGTATGCACGCTTTAGTCTCATCATCATAAAAAAAATCATTCAAGAAGTATATGCGCGTTTCTTAGGCCTTGGTTGTATTTAACAACTATTATTCAATTATTATAGACTAAATAGACTCAAAAATTTTGTCTCACAAATTACAGACAAACTATATAATTAGTTATTTTTTTTTATCTATATTCAATGCTCCATACATGTGTCTAAAGATTCAATGTAACGGGAAATTTTGAAAAATATTGAAAAAATTTTAGGAACTAAGCAGGGCCTTAATGGATTATCTACTCAGACGAATAGTGACACAGCTAATGATATTCATTCTACTGTTCTAAAAAATGATATTCATTCTGCTGGACACAGCTGGTATAATATAAGATAATACACACTCAGATGCAGCCGAGCAAAAAGAATGGTTTGAGCACTATCATTTTTGGCATCATTAAAGTACAGCGAACTCCAGATCTATCCAACGATTTATTTGTCCATTACCAGATGGTTTTATACATGATTGTAATCGAGTTGTAATTATGTAAGCGGTTCACACATCATGGCTTACGTCAATATTAACATGTCGTGTTCAGATTGGTGAACAGTTGATATGGCGAACTCAAGATCTATCCAACGATTTGTCCATTATCAAAATGTTTTTGATGCATGATTTTAATTGTACTCATGTAGTTACACACAGCGGTTCACATATGGGTTTATGCCATCTTCAGATTGGTGAACAATATTGACCATCTTTAGATTGGTGAACAATAGTAGAGGAGTTTAGAGGAAGCAGAACCGCGTCTTTTGGATTTACATATGACACTGTCCGTTATGCCAGATTGTGTCATGAAAATTTTAGGCCTGATCATATGCACCAAATAAATTGCTAAAACATAGCTAAAGTCTTGTTTAGATCCTTAGTTAAGGGTCTATTTGGATCCATTAGCTAATAAATAACAACTAGCTAGCTAATAGTTAGTAGAGCCAACTACTAAATTAAGTAAGTTTGCTCGTGTATGATACCTACCACCTAGCTAACAATTACTAGCTATTATCTGGTTTTTTCAGTTTACGCAAATAATTGCTAGGTCCCATTTGGATCCACTCAACTAATAATCTGACCAAGAGATTGGTTTTAATATTTTTAGCAGCTAATTGTTAGCTACTATATGGGATAAAACAAGCTCTTAGTTGAGTGGACCCAACGGGTCCTATAGCTAGGCAAATTAGAAACAGCAAGGTTATGGAGATCACTCCCACCACAAGTATAGCACTCTAACTGTGTCATTTGACACTATCATCATGTGGCAGACTGGTTCTTGAGTGTAACTTTTATACAGCTGCTGAATATCTGGTTTAGCAGTGTTTTCTCTCGTAACAAATCAGCAAACAGTACTTTCTGTCATGGCTTATCAACAAACCCCAGTTTGAAAATCATTCCAGCACAAGACAACAATTTGATTATAGGCGTTTGCACACACTTGTGACAAAGCGTTTCCACTTGTGTGGTAGGAAGTACTCTTTCCTTGCATTCTCATCAAACCAGATGAAGGATAGACCAGCTTGGTTCTTCACCAAGAACGGAATAACAACAGCTGCAACCATTAGACCAGTCTCAACGAACAGTGTCACTACACGGTTTCACATACCAACACGTAATCAAGATTGAAATAAAACCATCTATAAAATAACCCCAGCAATGAAGCATGTCACTTTATTGTTTCCAAGGCTAAACAAAGTATTTAATTACTGCAAAATGATTGGATCACATGCAAGATGGTGAAACGATTTAGCCCTCAGTGGGGATTTCATCCCGTTTCACCATGTGGGAAGCAACGCCCGCAGAGTTTTAGGTGAAACTACTTTATTCTCTCTCCTCTTCGTTTCATGTAAAAAGTACAGTTTTGCTGATATGACGCTCTAATAAATGTGCATGACATCCTAGTGAAAACCCAATGAGACTGGCCTTAGGGAGTGGATGGGATAGTTCCCAGGTAGGAATGTCACAAAAGCATGCCGCTCGAATTGGGTTGGGCTTCACATCGCCGTATGCAACGGTTACGATGCGGTCGAATGAGATCAATGAGTTTCTTAAGGATGTCGCCATGATTTATCCTTGGAAGCAGACACAAAATATTTCTCAACCGCGTGGACAGTAACAACCGCAACAGCAGCAGTATGATCTTTTAATATATGCATACAGTTTCCATACTCGCTCCAATGCCAAATGCGAACAGTCTTATCTGCTGATCCAGTTATGAAGAGTTCATCCCCATCAACAAATCTCAAAGTGGTTTTCTTTGAGTGACCAGTAAGCGTGCAGAAAATTTGACCAGAGACGGCCGATCAAAGAGCACTGCATTGGTATCAATACCACCAGTGGCAAGTTGGCAACAACGTCCTTTGATGGATGAATGTGCATAGATAAGATGCCTGGTTCATTCGTCCTGTGAAGTTGATGGCTGGAGATACAAGTATGTCTCCCGAGCACATTAGCTGGTACCAGAGTTGGCGGATTCTGTCTTTTGTTGCATTCCGCCCAAAAACTTTTGTTGCACTCTGCAAGTTGAACAACGTTTTCTTGAATTTTTTCCCTTTGTCCCAGCAAACGGTTCAATTTCCGAAACGCATTGGATCTAGTATTACGGGTCAAGTACATTTCATTATACACGATCAAGAGGGGCTCCTTCAATATCTTGCCCTTATATTTGGGTGCATCGTTCATTAGCTTCACCAGAAGTCCAGAACACGTTTTGAAAACAGCCATGGAGCTGCTGCAACTTTTTCTCTAGGGCAACATATCATCTTCAGTGCAGTTGCAAGTTTTCATTAAATCCATTCCTGAGTGTCAATGCGAGATATTCTCTTTAGGTGCTCAGCAGCACTGCGCAAGGAGTAATCATGTTTTTTCACACAACTATCACACATATGCACCACACCTGCCAGGTTAATAATATGTCTAGTAACCTTCATATCTTCTGGTTCCAATATAAAGCCATGTCTATTTAGAAGCTGTTTCATTCCTTTACTCATTATTAGGAAGCAATCCTTTTCGTCCAACATTGATTTTTCTGCAGGCACTAAATATGGCATCTGAATCTTCAAGCCCCACATCAACTCCTCCACAGTACCATCACATAGGCAAGATATTTTCATGCTATTTTGTATGACTTTTTGGGTAAACCTTATTTTCAACAGCTAATTTTTGCCCCGGTTCAATATGCTTTCTGATTATAGTAGCAAGCTCATAACTGACACCATTAGAACTAATGGTGCTCACCTTGGGATCAAAAGGATGATATTCTAACAGCCAAACAGTTCTTTTTGCCACAGTATGTTCGGCGAAGTCTACCCAAATATTCTGATGGGCATCCTCTTTAAGGAGCTTGATCCCATCGTACATGAAAATGGCAAAGCCATTTTTCGTCTCAGCTAGCACCAAAATCACCCCACCATTTCCCAACTTGGCAGCAAGACCGTTGTTCCACCGCGTGAGTGGCTCACCTAGGCCGTTGTTCCACCGCGCCGCCACCGCGTCCTCGTCCTCCGAATCGGTGTCATCAGACACGACGGCCTCCACAATCTGCCAGGCCTCATCCATCTACTGCTTTGACTTCGACGCCGTCTCCTTCCCCTCCTGTTTCGACGTCGACGGCGTCCCCTTCCCATTATCCTATTTTTGCAAGGGCTCCCGCATCTCCTGCTCCTTCTGCGTCGCCGCCTCCTTCATGTTCCACTTGCAGAGCGCCGTCTCCTTTCCCTCCTGCTTCGCCGTCTCCTTCCCCTTAACCTCTTTTTGCAAGGGCTTCCCCACCTCCTGCTTCTGACTTCGACGCCGCCTCCTTCTGCACAGCCGTGGAGCACGACCGCCTTCTCCATGTTCCGCTTGCCTAGATCCATCTCCTTCTTCTACTTCGACGCCGCCTCCTTCTGCGCCACCGTGGAGACGGCCGCCTCCGCCATGTTCCACTCGCCCAGATCCACAATTCGAGAGGTGGTGTGACGGGGAGATGGTTGAGAGCAGTTCAGCGGTTTAGGGCCTGTTTGGTACAGTGAGCTGTTTTTTTGCCAAACACTTATTTCCAAAACAGCTTTATAGGTGAAACTGTTTTTCCTCATCTCACACAGACATGAGTTGGGATGAAGCTAAAAAAAATAGCTTATTGCAGCTCTCTCTCTCTCTCTCTCATTTCTCTCTCAACTATACATGAAGTAGTTGGTGAAGCTATTTTACCTAATTCTTTTTTCAAAACAGCTTAGCTTCATCTAAAAAGTTGCCCATAAAACTATTTTTCTAAAAAAAAACAGCTTTACTATTGAAGTTGAGCTGTGCTAAACAAGCCTTTACTTGTGCAGGATATGGGATCTGTCATCTGTGCTGCTATTTCCAAGGACTACATGTTGGATTCGGCCCGGCACCGACTAGGAAAGCCCGACTCCGAGTCCACATCTCGTTCGGTCGTGTTCCGATTCTCAATCCACTCTACAAAACTGTTGGATGCCGCACAGCCGTGCGTCCCTCGTGTCGTCGCCTCCTGCAACTTCCAGGCATGGCAACCGGCGTTCCGCCGGAACCCGAGCCCCAGGCACCGGCGATCTCTCACCACATTGGTACAATCCTCGATTATCTCCAAAACTATAGGATTGTCCTTGTCTCCGCGGCGCCAGGCTCCGGCAAGTCCACGGTGCTCCCCCGATACCTCGCCAACTATGGCTTCGGCCCGGTCATCTGCGCGCAGCCTCGGCTCCTCGCGGTGACCGTGGCCTCGTCGAAACCCGGCCAGGAGCGGGATTCCGACGACGTCTGGTTCACGACCACCCGGGTGCTCATCGACATGTTGTGCTGCAACGACGGGAGGCCGGCCTTCGCCGCGGCGTTCCGCACGGTCGTCGTCGACGAGGCACACGACCGCACGCTCTGCACCGACCTCCTCCTCGGGGTAGTCAAGGCCGCCGTGGCCACGGAGGAAACGGGTCACCTCAACGTGGTCGTCTGCACCGCCGGCGGACCGGAAGACAGCTCGCTCAGCGACTTCTTCTTCGGCGCGCCGATCGTCGCGTTCCAGCGCGCGCTGCACCCCGTCGCGGTGCACTACTCGCGGGGGCCCATGCTCGACATGGTGAGCGCGGTGGTCGACGAGGTGACGGACATCCACAGGTCGAAGCCGCCCGGCGACGTGCTGGTGTTCTTGCCGGATATCATCCGCATCCAGGAGGCCTACGAGAAGCTTGCGCAGCTCGACCTGCCAGGGCTGGTCCTTCGCTTCGTCCACGACAACCTCCCGGAAGAGTTCATGGACTACGCACTGGACCCTGCGCCAGGTGGATCGAGGAGAGTCGTGCTGGCGACGGACGTGGCCGAGACGGCTGTTCTGGTCCCCGGGATCACGTACGTCGTCGACACCGGCGTGCTGTCAGAGGACCCGCTTGCGATGGTCTCCAAGGAGGCGGCGATCAGGCGGGCAGCGGTGGCCGGCGCCGCCTCTGCGGGGCACTGCCACCGGCTCTACATGGAGGGCGAGTACGCTGGATTCCAAGAGCACACAGTTCCGCACGTCAAGCGAGATGGCGGCGCGCTCAACAAGCTCGCGCTGATGCTCAAGAGACACGCTGCTGATGGCATGCCGGGCTTCGAGCTTCTTGACCCGCCAGTGGCGCCATCACTGGAGAATGTTGTTGCTGAGCTGGTCACCAGCGGCTACTTGGATAAGCATGGCAAATTGACAGAGGAAGGGAAACGCGAAGCATACGATGAAGACTAACGTGGAATCATTCGTTTTTGCACTCTTATATGTACGTAACGGGGCTACCGCAAACTGTTGCAAGATTAACTCCCTCTGCAAAAGCTACGAGGAGGTCACCAGAAACAGAAATTGAACAGAATTATAGTTTTGTTGGAACCGTTTCTTCATAAACTACTGGATGCTATACACTACAAAATTTCTAAGTGAAAAAATTGCACATTCTATACATCATACATGGAAACTACAACTGAAGACATCGGAAGTACGACTGTACGCACTGTTTTAGATTTCATTGCTAAGGCCCAGTTCATCTTCAAGGTCATCTCCTTCTTCAAAGAGCTTGAGGAATCGCGCCTGGTCTCGCTCCCTCTTCTTCTTCTGCCAGTACTTGTAGCCCCCGAACAAGGCAATGATGACAAGGACTGACGCAAGAACACTAACTATTATGATGACCACAACCGATGTCTTCTTAGATTCCAAATCTTCGCTAGGTTCACTGTTTCCTTGTCCTGGCACGAAAGAAACATCTGGAGCAAAGGCAATGTAGAACAAAGACACAAGGCATTTCTTCGACATTTACGTACTACTGATTTAACAGGGAAATTTCATCATCAAAGATGCAACCAAAATAAAACAAGCAGCCAAGAATTACCTTATTAGACTATAAAAAAACCAGCTAGCTCATAGGAAAAATGTCTAAACAAACAGAAAGGAATAGGTATTGGATATCAGCAGTACCAGTTGAGGCGGTGCAGTTTGGACATAGGAATGTTGCATTGAACTGGCCTTCCTTAATCCGGCTGTATTTTCCACCCTTGAAATCACTCGAACACATCTCCCATTCATCAAAGACATCAGTTTTAAATGTGTCCTCCTCATACAAACCACATCGCTTGCATTTCTTTTCTGGAAGCTCTGTCAAGGGCTGCCAAATTGCACAATTGAATGCATGATGCTAACAAAACAATGAGTAGTGACAAACTGATGAACAATTTTAAGTACTACACCAACAGTTTGACTTGCCTGCCACGATTCTTCACCCTTAAATGTATATAGCGTGTGCGCCTCCTTCACATCTGGCAAATCTGTTTTGTTCTCTCCATTGCACCGGAAAGCCACTGTTGGCTTGCCAAACCATTCATGAGTAGTAAATATCTCAACAGTATCGAGTGTGACTTGCCTCGATGAAAATGTCCCTATACAATTAAGCTCATCAGTGATGCACAAATAATGACTGAAGCAAATAAACAAAGGGTCCCGCAACTCTTTTATCAGTTTAAAAATGGTCCATCATCTACAGCACGTTTATCTTTGGTCCCTGCCTCTCAAAACCAGACAACAAAAGACCTTTCCCTTGATATTAGCTGCTTTTGCACAACTGGCAATGGACTGATCTGATGTGGGGTGGCTTGTAGCAGCTAACCTCAGCCTTCCGATTATTCTCTCCTCTCTCACCATCAGCTTCGCATTCCCCATTCCTTTGCTGCCTGCTGCACTCAAACCCCACCAGCGCAACAATTCACACTCCCTGCACTTCCCAATCCGGCCAACTACCCACGAAATCGCGCTGATACACTTCCAATGCTAATCAGCACCCCAGTGGCACTGCCGCACCCAAATCACACTGTCAGTCTATCCCAGTCGCGTGGCCATGTGCCACATTCACAATCTGTGCCTACCAAATCCAGCAACCATCACCAGCAAGTCACACATGGCAAGCTCTGGGAACACAAGGTAGGCACGGGCGACAGCAATCTACATCGCTGTCCTGTGTTTGCATTGAGAAAACAGCAGCTGCAGCTTGTGTGCTCTCAAATAAACAAAGGAAAAAGTCTACATCACCCCCTGAACTATGGGGTGGTGTCTATTTTACCCCCCGAACTATGAAACAGTCTAATTTACCCCCTAAACTATCCAAAACCGTTCAAATTAACCCCTCGGGTGGTTTTTGATGGCGGTTTTGCTACAGTAACTATGGTTTGCTACAGTAACTATGGTTTTGACTTTTTCTTTTTTCCTATTTGTTTTCATATAATCTTTGAAAAATCATAATAAATCACAGAAAAATCATAAAATAGAAAATCTAATTTTGTTGGACTCCGCATAAGTAGATCTACGCAATGAATATATAATATGGTATACTTTAGTACAAATTTTTTCTGTAGCTTTAAATTAGTAAGAAAAATCAAATTTTATCTGTAATTAATTGGAATAATTCATAGCTGCAGCTTCTGTGGTCCAATTGTGGTGAAATTTTTATGGTGGACTAATTATTCTATGCTTGAACTATAGTAAATATTTCATACTCATCGGATCATGTATAACTTAGTTATAGATTTATTTATATTTAACAAGCATAAACCTGAATAAACCCGAATAAAGTTAGTTATACATGATCCGATGAGTACGAAATATTTACTATAGTTCAAGCATAGAATAATTAGTCCACCATAAAAAATCACCACAATTGGACCACATAAAGCTGCAGCTATGAATTATTCCAATTAATTACAGATAAAAATTATTTTTCTAACTAATTTAAAGCTACAGAAAAAATTTGTATTAAAGTATACCATATTATATATTCATTGCGTAGATCTACTCATGCGGAGTCCAACAAAATTAGATTTTCTATTTTATGATTTTTCTGTGATTTACTATGATTTTTCAAAGATTATATGAAAACAAATAGGAAAAAAGAAAAAGTCAAAACCACAGCACTGTAGCAAAACCATGGTTACTGTAGCAAAACCGCCATAAAAACCACCGGGGGGTGATTTGAACGGTTTTTGATAGTTCATGGGGTAAATTAGACTGTTTCATAGTTCGGAGGGTAAAATAGACACCACCCTATAGTTCAGGGGGTGATGTAGACTTTTTCCAATAAACTATCAGAGCACAAGCTTAAACTAATCAAGCAAACATATCTGATGGGAAACAGAACTTCAGACCTTCTGGCATCCAGATTGATTTGTGGATTTCCACCAGGAGGGGAAAATAAGTGGGTATACAGAGAGAGATCAGAAAAGGGGAAAGTCAGAGAGGACTGCACATCACATATGCAAAATCAGCTAGATTTAGTGGACCCAGGGAGGACTGCTGTTGAACGGTGTGGTAAGATAACTGGTATTACAAATGAGGGACCATTTTTAAAGCATCACATAATAAACATGTTAAAGTTTTACAACCCTGTACAACAGTATAAGTATCACCAATCGGAACACAAAAACGGTCAAAATAAAAATATGGTGTCATTGCTTTCACGCAGCCAGTGAAAGACCAGGCCGGTTTAAACAAAATCTTGCCAACTTCTCATTATCAACCAAAATTGTATTTTCTGATCATGTTTCTACTTTCCCCCTTTTCAAGTAGTGCAATAATAGACAAATTCATGCACCGCAGGAATCTAATTACTGATCTGGGATGAAATGTGACAGGTCTCAATTGCTATATTTTAAGCCTTTAAGTGTCATTTGTTTTCATGATATCAGTCGATAGGTGATACGTGATAGGCCTCTGTTCTTATGTTTTAACTAATCACTTGCTTACTAAGGCATTGATAACGAGCACCATGGCCTCATCATGGTATATCTGTTGCACTGTAGCTTGTCAAATGTGATCTCTCACATCTATTGATCTATTCCATTCTAGCAATTATAGCTAAGAAGAATTCAAAATATCAACTTGAATAAAACACAGTTACTGACATCTTTGATGAAAATACACCAATAGAAGATAAAACAAGTTACAAACAGTTTGCTTAGTTTCCGTTACTTAAATTTGCTAAAACGATCAACTTCAATCAAGCAAAACTAATGGTATGCAAATGCAATATGAAACTACACCATATCTTGGTTTCCTGAATAAGTGAAGATAGAAAAGTAATTAAAAAACATGAAATACATAACATGCAGGAGATCAATCAATGCCGGCACTTGACACTGTCAACAAAATGGGACCTGAGTTCTAAAAAATAAAAACAACCAATCCCCAGGAATACAGAACATGTAAGCTAGATTGTTCTTGGGATAATAATGAATACAAATTGTGCACGTAACAACACAATATATTTCCTAACTTCTGAACCCCGAGCAATCTATGTCCCGCGAAGCTGAACCCAAAAATGGGCCACAGTATGGATTGTTCTAGATTGGTAGATCCAACACCAACCAAAAGAATCCCCAAACTGTTCCATAAGAAGTAAAATCGGTGACCTTTCCCATTGTCTATTCCATCTCTGAAATATTTTCATAATGAGTACTACGCTTTTGTTCGCATTTGCCCCCTTCAATCTTCACACTAATGATCCTATCGTAATAAACCATCGAGGCACCTAGCAGGCCAAAAATTCACTTACTGCTACAAGCAGTTTCTATTTCACGAGTCTATAAAATCATTAAATCTCCTCCAGTCCTTCCCCTATGATAATTGCACCTCAGACCTTACCCAGCGGCCAATTCTTTCACTGGTCAGTACAAATACATACAATAGGAAAAAGATAATAAGATGTCTGGAAAATGACTAGTTCTCATCTAATCGCTCTCAATCGAAAAAAAAAATACGGTAAAATAATTTGGTCAACCCTCCATGACGGTAAAACATTCAAACTAAATTCCTTAACCCGAAACAAACAGATACGAGCCAGATCTCACCAGGAATCGTGTAGAGGGCGACGAGAAGGACGAAAAGGAGGGGGCGGCGGCGAGTCGAGATCGCCAGCGGCCACCTCATGCTAAGGCCGCGGCGCACGCAGCGGATTGGCCGTGGGCGTGGGGTGTGGATTCGTAGCTCAGGAGCACCTATCCCGGTGCCGCGTCGTAGCGTGGTAGTCGACGGTCGGGTGCCGGCACGCGCCTCCTCTTCCTCGTCGTCCTCCCAATTTCCCAAGCGAGAGACAGAGAGATGGAACTGATTCTTCTGTCTTCGCCTTCGTGAGTTCGTGGGGAAAGGCGATGCGTAAATCGAATAAACTAGAACTACACGCCTCCCAACTCATAAAGCCCATTAGCTCTGATATCCTCAAAGCCCATTTAGATATAAGGCCCAACAAGCAGCTAGCCCATATGATTTTGCACAAATAAGAAAAAGGGACCCATCTGCGACCCGTTCGTTCTCCCCCGAGTCCCGAAGCCAACGCCATTCCTGATTTCTCCCTCTTCCGCCGCCGCGCCGCCGGAGATAAATGTCGAGGCTCGCGGCCGCCGCCCTTCGCCGCGGCGTAACCGTATCGAGGGATCCCTCCTCCTCTCGCTTGGCGGTGTCCCCGCTGGTGTCCGCTCGGCTCTTCTCCGCGGATGCATCCGGCGAAGCCGCCGCCACGGCCGCAGAGTCACAGGACGACTCTTTCCTCAAGGCATCCCGCGAAGGTAGCTCGGTCATCTTCGTGCTTGTACCTTGTCCTTTACCTGTACCTATTCGTGTTTCTTCTGTAGCTTGTCAGTTTGTTTGCTTCTGGGTGGGTTTAGGGTTTAATACTTTGATGTTATTCCCGTTTAAGAATACCGAATAAGGAACTTAAAGGGATAGAGTAGCCGGCAATAAAATGTAGGTTGGATGTGCTATCAGTAAATTTGATCATAAATGTAGGTTGGGTGTGCAATTGCTATCCGTGAATTGTTGGAGGGAATCAGGGATTTGGTCTCTAAGGTCATGACATAGTACCACGTGTGATAGGGTGAATTATAATGCTCTAGTTTATCTGTGGAACACTGTCAAGCAACACTGCAGGTCAGTCATTGTTATTGCCTCTTTGGAAGGTTCATCACATGTAAGCTGAAAAGAAAACAATTCAATTTTAGAAGATGACATTTCCTTGTTGGGGATCCGTGTACAGGGAAAAGGAAATTCATAGGTATTTCTGTTGATTTCATATCTGTGGAGTATTGTCATGCTCAAGGTTCCGAAAGGCACTAGTGGCCTAGGGCCTAGAGCGCCTAAACATATATTAAACATGATTAAGCGTTTGTGCTAATTTTTATATATATAACTAGGAGGATTCCCAATGCGTTGCCGCGGGTATAAAGGAGGAATCTATATGTATGGTGTTGGTAATGTAGGAACATGATATAATATATATATAGATTTGTTAGAATAATCGTGGAGATTGTATCCATAGTGGATGATGTGTCTCACTGACGTGGATATCATAATTCTTGTGCTAGTGAGCTTTATTTTTTGTGAATGATAGTGGACTGCTGAGGTGGACACCTTGCATGTCAAGAGAAATTGCTAGTGGCAAATCATAGTGGACTGCTGAGGTGGACGCCTTGCATGTCAAGAGAAATAGCTAGCGGGGTTTTGCTTTATAAGAGTTATAGATATAGATAGATTTATTTTTGCTGCTGGGAGCAAGGTCCAGAGGTACCAGCACAGATGAAAGCCAAACAAAGTATTTAATAGAGATATTTTCAAGGCTAATAAATCACAAGGCAGCACAAACAAGGGAAATTTATCAGGTTCAGAGCATTTGAGAACATAGTTTCAGAAGAAAATTATGTCAACCAACACAGAAGTACCAAGTTTTTTTTCAAACAGAAGCTGGTTCTACTCTAGAAAAAATAATAGAAACATATCTCACAGGGACAGCTGAGGACTGCAGGTCGCGCACTGCTGCACTGCAAAGCCACACTCAATCCACCACTTACCACACGAGGGCATGCATGAACAGCTATTGATGCACTCCCTGAGGCTCCCCAGCCCTGTTGCGCTTACCCATCATATGCGCATCCATACACTGCTGATAGGAAGCCGGGAGCTAGCAGGATGAGGGAGGAGGCTGGGATGAAGCTACCTGTCTGCGCCGCCCTCTGTTCTGTGCTCCTGCCATCTGTTTTGCGCTCTTGCTTGTGCCCGCACAGGCCCTTTTCTCCGCCCATTCGCTCACTCCTGCCTGCCTGCACTAGCACAAGACTGCCTCGCCGCAGCTTTTACCTAGGTGCAACCAATGCTTATTTGGCCGTGTAGGGCCTAATCGATGCAGGAGGCTCTCATTAGCGCTTAATTGTGTGTAGGCACACGTTTAATACTGTTTTTTTGGAACACTGCTCATGCTTAAATTAAAGAAGTGTGAACTGGGTAGGTTGCGAGCTTGTGACATATGTTGTAACATTTAAATTGGGTCTTCTCTCTCTTGTGTTCTTGTATCTTGATTGTTGAGATCAAGAGGATTTTGTTGTGGCCTCTTAGCCTTTTGTTCTGCTGATACTCATAGTTTGTAATAACTGTTTCGGCTGATAAGGTACCTATTCACCTCATCGATCAAGTATATTACAATAATATTTTTCCTACTGCTACAGGGTTGGCCTATGGAAGGTTCTACAGCGTCATTGGTGGAGGCAATCGTCTTGAGAAGAACATGTTGAAAACTGACATTATCCATCACCTTGACAGATGTGGATTATCATTGGATGATGTGAAGATTGATTACAACAACAGATATGATCCATTGGCCGCGTATGATTCCTCTGCATGCTCTATATATAACCTTTTTTCCCCTCAACATGTTCTGTATACATAGCCTTGTGTGAAGATTGATTACAACAAGGGACATACTCTGTATGCTCTGCATAGTCTGCATGTTTTTTTTTATATATAACCTTTTTTTTTATTTTTGTTTACTTGAACTTGGACTCCTAACTGGCTCCATTCCTTCATGCCAATCACAAGACAAGTGATGCCTTGGCCTTTTAGAACTGTAGCTTAGATATGAACCTTGTGTCTGTTTGATGCATGCCTATTTTCATATAGTGTTCATGAAGCATTGCCCTTTCTTAGTAGTCCAATTTGTCCCTGACTAGCCTTTGTTGATCTGTCTGATGACCTATTTAGTTAGGTTGTGTATCTGTACAAGGTATTTTTCCTTGAGCACGTGATGAGTTCTGTACGAGGGACAATAGTTATTTCTTCATTGATGCTATTATTCTGTATGATGCTAAGGAAGATTGTAGACACACAAGTACTTGGTTTACTACTATCAAACACTGTATTTTTGGTAAACATATGTCATGCTTTCATTAATATTTTAATAGCTGTTGACATGATATTGGTATTAAAAAATCTTTATTATTATTTATTTCTCACCACTTTTGGATGTGATTATCAACCTGAAACTTGTTTTAATGCCTTACTTGATTAGTTTGTTGAGGTTTTCTTCAAAGGCAATGTTTAACACTGCAAATAGGCAAACAAATTTGAATCGGCTGTACAGGATTGATGAGGTAAGGCGGGACTTTTTCTTTTATCAGCTTTTCAGTTGGTCCAGTGCCAAACAATGATATATTGTCTGCCCTAAACAGATAAGTCGTGAAGTATGGGATCTCAAAAAGCCCTTTGATGAGAAAACTGTAAGTGATAGTTTTGTGTTAAGTATATGTGTGTAATCAATTTTTGTTTATGCACGCAAGAAGATTACATAGAACAAATTTAGTGTTATCTCTCTTCTGCTTAGTGCTATTGATTGTGCATATACCAAGGACTAGAATCTTCCCAAATCTCCAATCTCTTATTCTAGTAAATCTATGTGTAACAAGCGTGGAGGTGGGGGTGGTTGGTGGCAGGGCACCGGGCGGCGGCGGTAGTGGAGGAGGCAGCAGCTAGGGTTGGGCAGGGTGGTGGCGGCGCAGGTCGAGGAGAAGAGAAGGGCGGCAGCGCGTAGAGAGAAGAGGGAGAGATAGGAGATAAGAGCCTTTTGGCTATTTCTTTCTTGATTGCAACGGTTACATCCTCCTAGGATTTGGATTCTCCTTTCCTAACTAATCAACTCTTTCTAAATCTACTAAGACCAATAAGGCAACTGGATAGTGATTGATTGATGACGTTGGCGGCAGCCACTGCGCATGCGCCCCCTCCCCTAGCACCCGGCGCCTCCTCTCGGGCCGTTGCTGGCCCATTTATTCCACCATGAGGAGTAGCCCGTGTTAGGCGTATAACACTATGCATTTGATATCAATTAATTATTGATTTGTCTGGAAACAATGATAAAGTTTTGATTCTGTTGTTTGTTGGATTGGTCTTTCCAGGTACTCTTGCAAGGAGTCCCACGAAATGCCCTCCTAGAGGACATAGAGCGTTTTTTGTGTGGCACGAACTTTGAACCTCCATTTGAAAGCTTTATAAGGTAAACTTTAGACGCCCACTCTTGTTTGCTACTCCTAGTCTTAGTTGTCTAATTCCATACATACTGCTGCAACAGAGCTGGTGTCCCAGAGCCCATAAGAATGGTGCTGGTTAAATTCCGCACAAAGGCTGATGCGATGAATGCCTTCATTACCAAAAACAGAGGTTTCTGTCTGAACAATCAAGTTAGCATGCGTGTCCTTCAGTAACTAGTAGCCACTCAAATCTTGTGATATTTGCCCCAACTCTGTCAAACAAAAACCTTTTTAAGTCTCGATGGTCTATCCACAAATGTTGCCGCATTTTGTGGGTTCTGTAGCTTACATTCAACTGGCAGCCTTTTAGGCTTTCGTTTCCTATTAGTTTGTGGTTTGAATTGTACTGTATCGCTTTATTTCATGTGTACTCTGGAAATTGTACTACCATTCCTCTTTTAAATAAAATAATTAACAGTACAAACGCTAGGGGTTCGAATCTGCCACTGCTACAGTGTGTCTGCGATGTTCTGTTCGCAGCAAAGTTTTACCGTACAGCAGAGAAGACCAAGGAGATTAATAATTGTAGTAATATAAATGAATAAAACTTTTAAGGCAGAAAGTACTATTGGCTGATTTATTGTGAGAGAAAAATATTGCTGAATGGCTGACAGATTCAGCTGATAAGCCCAAACAAACAATACAATAGCTACGACTTTCTAGACCAGCGTGTATAGTTTAAAACACATAATAATATATTGGTTTTATTGTGCAAGTATGCATAGTTTTTATAATACGCACAGCGCACATAAGCATATCTGTGTTGTGTGTGTGTGTTTAGATTCATAGATAGATCAATATAGGCCTTGTTGAGTTAAAAAAATTACTACATAGATACCGTAGCATTTTCGTTTGTACTCCCTCTGCAAGCTTTAACTTCTAGAATCTGTGTCAGTCAATTTTTTTAAGTTTGACCAACTTTATAAAAAAAGCATAAATATCTATGACATAAAATAATTATCTTATGAAAATATATTCTATGATAAATCTAATGATATTAATTTGGTACTATAAATCTTAACGTTTTTTTCTAGAAATTCGGTCAAAGTTTAAAAGTTTGACTTAGAACAACTCTAAAAGCTGTAGCTTTCAGGGTTAGGGGTAAAGGGAGTATTTGACAAATATTGTCAAATCATAGATTAACTAGGCTTAAATATTCATCTCACAAATTACAGGCAAACTATGTAATTAGTTATTTTTTTAATCTATATCTAATGCTCGATGTATGTGTCATGAGATTCGATGTGATGGAGAATCTAAAAAAATTTATAAAATTTCTCATGAACTAAACAAGACCATAATATATGAGATATATGTTGTGAGAATCTTTCTGAAGTGTACAAGCCCAAGATTCGAGGATAGGTGCACCGTGCGCATGTCTAATGATAGTCCTAATTAGACACATTTCTATAGTCCTTTTTGTTGCATTCACGGGAAAAGTCGAAGCTGACAAACACCATCGACGAAATATTTCCTTAGCATGCCATAGTTCCCCCCGCAGCGGTTCACGTCCCTAATCCTCAGTCCCTGTCGGATAGGTGGAAACGAGAGTCACTCAGCACTGTGGCCGAATAATCAAACGATCGTAAATGGATTAATCGTCAGCGGAGAAAATGATGGATGCATGGTGCCAAGCGAAGCCACTCAGCATTTCAGCATGGCGTGCGGTAAGCTTTGGTAAGGAGCCGAGCATCGGCGACCCCTTTGATCTCTATGGCCGCGTCGCCGTCACGACGACTGGCACCACAGCGCCAGTGGCTTTGTCACCGTCACGACGACTGACCCCTTTGATCTCCTCACACCTCACTTATCCCGCGCATGCGCCTCACTGGATCACCCGTCACTGACGTCCGTGCCCTCGACCGCCGCGGCAGCGATGGCGGCAACGCCGGCCTGGGAGGGATCCCTCATTTTCTTCCTGCAACCGCTCTTCCTCCACGGCGTGAGCGCCGCGGCCCACCTCATCCTCGCGCTCGCCGTCACAGGGCGCTTGCTCTTTCGCCGCCGCCTCTCCGCCGGCCGAACCAAGGACGGGGAGGTGGAGGGAGATGCCAGCCCCGGCGGCGTTAGCCGGTCCCGGTGCTACCGGGTCGCTGCCTGCACCACGTGGACCCTGGCGGCGTTCGAGGTCCTCCTCGCCGCGTACTCCTGGTACGCGGACGGTGGAGCCGGGTGGTCACGCGACGCGGTCGCGGAACAAGTGGACGCGGCCGCGCGCGCGGTGGCGTGGTTGCTGCTCGCCGCGTACCTACAGTTCGATTTCGGGCGGCGGCGGCGGCGGCAGCGGCAGCAGGAGCTGTTCCCTGCGCAGCTCAGGCTTTGGTGGGCGCTCTTCATGCTGCTCTCCGTCGCCACCGTCGGCGCTCACGCGGCGACGAGTCTCGACGGGTTCCTCGTTCCCGGTCGGTCGTGGGCGGTCGACGCCGTCTCTGTTGCTGCGGCAGTGGTTCTACTCTCAGCTGGGTTCCTCGGAAGGCGGGCGGGACGGGGCCAAGGCCAAGGCCATGCTTCCGAGGAGCCTCTGCTGAACGGCGCGCGCGAGGCGGACAATGAGAACAGCAGCAGCGCCGACGGCGCCGGCGCATCCTTGCTCACTGGCGCCGGCTTTCTCAGCGTGCTCACCTTCTCGTGGATGGCCCCTCTGCTCAGCGTGGGCCACAGGAAGACCCTCGTCCTGGAGGACGTCCCGAGCCTCGAGTCCGGCGACAGCGTTGCTGGCCTGCTCCCGTCGTTCATGGCCAACCTTGAGGCGCTCACCCGCGACGGCGACAGCTCCAGCCGGAAGGTCGTCACGGCATTCAAGCTCACCAAGGCCCTGCTGCGCACCGTCTGGTGGCACGTCGCGGTGACCGCGTTCTACGCGCTGGTCTACAACGTGGCCACCTACGTCGGCCCGTACCTCATAGACTCCCTGGTGCAGTACCTCAACGGCGACGAGAGGTACGCGAGCAAGGGGCCGCTCCTTGTCCTCGCCTTCATCGTGGCCAAGGCGTTGGAGTGCCTGTCGCAGCGGCACTGGTTCTTCCGCTTGCAGCAAGCGGGGATGCGCGCGCGGTCGGCGCTCGTCGCCGTCGTGTACCAGAAGAGCCTCGCGCTTTCCAGCCAGTCGAGGCGGAGCCGAACAAGCGGAGAGATGATTAACATCATCAGCGTTGACGCCGACCGCGTCGGCATCTTCGGATGGTACATGCACGACCTCTGGCTGGTGCCGTTACAAGTAGGCATGGCAATGTTCATCCTCTACTCCACGCTGGGGCTCGCGTCGCTTGCCGCGCTGGGTGCAACCGTGGTCATCATGCTCGCCAACGTGCCTCCCGGGAAAATGCAGGAGAAGTTCCAGGAGAATCTCATGGACAGCAAGGACGTCAGGATGAAGGCGACGACTGAGATCCTTCGCAACATGAGGATTCTCAAGCTGCAGGGGTGGGAGATGAAATTCCTGTCCAAGATTATTGAGCTGAGGAAGACAGAGACGAATTGGCTAAAGAAATACCTCTACACATCGGCCACGGTGACCTTCGTCTTCTGGGGTACCCCGACCTTCGTTGCTGTGGTCACCTTTGGAGCTTGCATTCTCATGGGGATCCCGTTGGAGTCAGGGAAGGTGCTGTCAGCATTGGCCACGTTCCGCGTGCTGCAGGAACCGATATATGTCCTTCCTGACACTATCTCGATGGTGATCCAGACCAAGGTGTCTCTTGACAGGATAGCATCATTCCTATGCCTTGACGAGCTGCCAAGTGATGCTGTGCAGAGGCTTCCAAGTGGTAGCTCTGACTTTGCAATCAACGTCAACAATGGGTGCTTCTCCTGGGAAGCCTCACCTGAAGTCCCAACACTGAAGGACCTGAGCTTCCAAGCTAGGCCAGGCATGCGCGTTGCTGTTTGTGGGACAGTTGGCTCCGGAAAATCGAGCCTGCTATCTTGCATTCTTGGTGAGATTCCAAAGTTATCAGGAGAGGTCCAGACTTGTGGAACAACAGCATATGTCAGTCAATCAGCATGGATACAGAGCGGCAAAATTCAGGAGAATATACTGTTTGGCAAAGAGATGGACGCAGAGAAGTATGACAGAGTACTTGAGTCTTGCTCGCTGAAGAAAGACTTGGAGATCTTGCCATTTGGTGATCAGACAGTCATTGGCGAGCGGGGCATCAACCTTAGTGGTGGGCAGAAGCAAAGGATTCAGATAGCCCGCGCTCTGTATCAGGATTCCGACATCTATTTGTTCGATGATCCATTCAGTGCAGTTGATGCCCATACAGGATCCCACCTTTTTAAGGTACATGATTTTTTTTATTTATTCTAATTAAGCTTCATGTCTTACAAATTCTATTTCGCAGGAATGCTTGCTTGGGGATTTGGGCTCAAAAACAGTGGTTTATGTCACTCATCAGATTGAATTCCTACCTACCGCTGACCTCATTCTTGTGAGAATTCCTTGGTGAAGTTTTAATGTTTGATTGTTACCATAAATTCCTATGACTCTTCTTATAAAGCTCGTAATGTAGGTCATGAAAGATGGGAGAATAGCACAATCAGGAAAATACGACGAAATACTAGGTTCAGGGGAAGTGTTCATGGAGCTAGTTGGTGCTCACAAGGATGCTCTGACAACATTGGATGCGATTGATTCCATGAATGGAGGCAATGTGCCCTCTCCTTCAAGTGGCAAAGCAAACCCGAAGCTGTCCAGATCACTGTCATCAGTTGAGAAGAAAGATAAAGCCAACAATGATGAAGAGAATGCTCAGAGTGGGCAGCTGGTGCAGGAAGAAGAAAGGGAGAGAGGTAGGGTGGGGTTCTGGGTCTATTGGAAGTACCTCACACTAGCTTATAAGGGAGCTCTTGTACCGTTTGTGTTGCTAGCACAGATACTTTTCCAAATACTTCAAATTGTGAGTAATTACTGGATGGCTTGGGCTGCTCCCGTGTCAAAGGATGTTGAGCCTCCAGTGAGCATGTCAATACTGATCTATGTCTATGTCATCCTGGCTCTTGGAAGCTCATTGTGCATCCTTGTAAGATCACTGTTCCTTGCAACAGCTGCCTACAAAACAGCGACTTTGTTATTCAACAAGATGCATTTGTCCATATTCAGAGCTCCTATGTCTTTCTTTGATTCCACTCCAAGCGGGCGCATCTTGAATAGGGCAAGTCATCTTCGTCGGATCAAATATTGTTAGTTCAATTCATTCACTTGTTATGCTAATTCATGTATTCAAAATTTGCAGGCTTCAACTGATCAAAGTGAAGTGGACACTAACATTTCTAACCACATGGGCTTTGTTGCATTTTCCGTCATTCAACTTATTGGAATTATTGTGGTGATGTCTCAAGTTGCATGGCAGGTCTTCGTTGTTTTCATCCCTGTATTTGCTACCTGTGTCTGGTATCAGGTACTTTTTACCAATCCTGCCATCCCCCATGTTAAACTGCAGGATCACCCATATCTCATTTTACTTGCCTTGTACATAAACTTTCCTTTTCCTACCTTAATTGAAGGGCAGAGCTCCTGCCGTTACATTAAAAAAAATGCTTGCCTTGTTGCAGCGATACTACATTGACACAGCTAGGGAGCTGCAAAGGCTAATAGGAGTTTGCAAAGCTCCTACCATACAACATTTTGCAGAATCAATAACAGGATCAACTACCATTAGAAGTTTCGGCAAGGAAAATCAGTTTGTGTCAACTAATAGCCATCTAGCAGATGCCTACTCTCGACCGAAATTCTACAACACTGGAGCAAGGGAGTGGCTTTGCTTTCGTCTGGATGTGTTGTCATCTCTTATATTTGCCTTCTCTTTGATATTTTTGATCAATCTACCAACCGGCCTCATTGATCCAGGTATATATCATGTTAATTCTAAAGATTATTTATAGTTCTGCTGGATCGATGACACTAAATTAGATAGGATTTGATATGGGTTCTCGTAACTAACATCACGACGAACTTTCAGGTATTGCTGGCCTTGCTATCACATATGGGCTTAATCTGAACATGCTTCAAGAATGGGTTGTCAGGGGCATGTGCACTTTGGAGAACAAGATAATATCAGTAGAGAGAATTCTACAGTACATTAGCATTCCTGCAGAACCCCCGCTTGTTATGTCAGAAGTTAAGTTGGCTCATAACTGGCCATCTAGTGGAGAAATTCAGCTCCATAATCTCCATGTAAATTCCTCATCCTTTTGCTGTCGTGTTGTATTCCTTTTTTTTTCTGTACTAGAATAGTGTCCTGAATAATTAGAGTGATGCAAAGGAATAGTTATATTGTGTGCTTTGATGAATACATTTGAAGAAACTTCCAGGTGGGGAACGCCTCCCCCCCCCCCCCCCCCCCCCCCCCCCCGCGTTAAAGTCAAAAAAAAAAACATTTGAAGAATTCAGATGTACACATGTGCACAATAAGAGTCAGGAGGAAGGCCTTCTTATTTTTTTAGTTTGATGCAGGTGAAATATGCACCGCAATTGCCATTTGTTTTGAAGGGTCTTGCAGCCACTTTCCCGGGGGGCATGAAAACCGGTATTGTTGGAAGAACAGGAAGTGGCAAATCAACCCTCATTCAGGCCCTTTTCCGTATTGTGGACCCTACTATTGGTCAGATACTAATAGATGACGTCAACATTTGCACAATTGGACTGCATGATCTGAGATCCAGGCTGAGCATCATTCCGCAAGAGCCAACAATGTTTGAAGGAACTGTTAGAAGTAACCTTGATCCTCTTGGGGAGTACTCTGATGATAAAATCTGGGAGGTAGTTTCACCTTTCACATGCATCGGTTTTACCACTAAGTTGCTAGTTGAAAATATCAGTCTGTTACTCCTGATTTCAGGCTTTGGATTGTTGTCAGTTAGGGGATGAAGTTAGGAAGAAGGAGCTGAAGCTTGACTCGCCAGGTCTGGTATCCTTATACTAGTCATGCAGTTCAGAGTTACTACTACCCCCCCCCCCCCCCTCAGCTTCGTATCTTTCACATTTTTTTTTCCCGTAGTATACTAGTTTTTCCAAAATGGAGTTAAAAAAAAGTTTTGCCAAAATGAAAGAATGGAGGCACATGGTACTGAATATTCTTGACTTGGATTGCAGTGATAGAGAATGGCGAGAACTGGAGTGTGGGCCAGCGTCAGCTTGTGTGTCTTGGTAGGGTAATTCTGAAACGGAGTAAGATCCTTGTCCTGGATGAAGCCACTGCTTCAGTGGATACTGCAACTGACAACTTGATCCAGAAAACACTGAGACAGCAATTTTCAGAGACGACAGTCATCACGATAGCGCACAGGATCACATCGGTTCTTGACAGCGACATGGTGCTGCTTCTTGACAATGGTTAGTATCACAAACAGCAGTTACGACTGAATGTGATGCCTTTGGCACTTCTGTTATGAATTGTGATGACACTGGTGCTGTTATTTGCAGGCGTGGCTGTCGAGCACGACAGGCCGACAAAATTGCTGGAGGATAAGTCGTCTCTGTTCTCAAAGCTCGTAGCAGAATACACCATGCGGTCGGTGCATACATAGCAGACGACTGAAGATGATTATTTCTTCTACTCAGTTATTACTCAGGCTGACTTGTCGAAAATGACAAAAATTTGGTAGATTGCGCTAGCGCAATCAGGAAGAGGAATCACAAGAGCTGATGGGTAGTTACGTTTAAAGAAAACTCCTGAACATTATATGCTTGACCACTGACCATGTGGAATGTTCAGAGATGTTGTAGCGCTACATTTTGGTGGAGGTAACACATCTAAATAAAACAGCAAAGTATTTGCAGCTTTTCATGCTGGAGAACAAAACATATCGACAGCATTCAACAGTCAAGCTGTTGATCTCATCCTGATTATTCCTACGTGAAGCCTGTCAAGACTCAAGAGAGATACAGAGTCATCTTAAATCCAACCTGCTAAAACCTTGTGTGAAGGGCTCTCCTTCATTTTATTCGTATGAATAACCATTTGCGGAGCTTAGATCAAGCAGATTAAGTGCTTCATGTATCCTTAAATCTGTAGGCAAGACACCACTACACTTTCAGCGACATAAGAACTAATACATGGCAGGAATTGCCAGAGGTTAGGCAAGTCGTATCTCAGATCAAGATGACCGTATAAAAGGTTAGAGATGTTTTACTATGGTTGGAAAAGTACCTTAGTACTTCCAGGTACTTTTATCTTTTTCTATTTTCTAAGTAATTAATAGAGAAATATATTATGGTGGGTATTTTAGTAATTGAGAAATATATTGCATAGGCTGACAGGAGTTGTACGCAAATGGAGTCGTTTGTCAGCAGCAAACATGTCATCCATGTGCCCGTCAGCCCGTGTCTTGGCTGCTGCACCGGGTCTTCATGTTGCTCACCTTGCCGAGGGCGCCGGCCGGCCATATTTGCCTCCTCGATCTGATAGCAGCACCTGCACCACCACGCGGAGCGGCAGCCGGTCGTTCGTTCTACGCCGCGTGTGTGCGCACCTCCCGCGACAACTTCTCGTATAGTCCAGTGCGCCCAGCACAGCCGCTTCCCGCTCATGCTCTGTCACCCCTAGATGCGCCTTCAGATACAACTCGACGATGCCTTGAGGGCGAGTGGACGACGACCAAGCGGGGCAGCCAGAGGACGAAGCTGCTCCTGGTTGATGAGGCCAACCGAGAGCCGTTTGGAGGAATAGCACGTGATGGCGGCCCCGATGGGCGATGAGAACAGGCTGCGTGCCTTTTGCTTGGATGGCGATGACGACGCGCACGAACTGATCGATTCATTGATCCTTATTAACATGGCTTTGGCTGCTGCTGGGTGCTGGTTGCCGCCGCTCTCGTCAATGTGTGACGGAGGAGACAACTAACGTGAGAGTACAACAATACCCCTCACGGGCCCTTTATGGAATTTAATTAATTAATAAAAATAAAGATTTGATCCCATATATTTTTGGTACTATCCCCACCTATTCTAGTACTGTCTCCCATATTTCTAGTACTTCTAAGTACTCCCTCCGTCCCCCGAAAGAATCAATTTCTAGAGTTGTCCTAAGTTAAACTTTTTAAACTTTGACCAAATTTCTAGAAAAAAATGCTAAGATTTATAGTATCAAATTAGTATTATTAGATTCATCATAAAATATATTTTCATATAATGTGTATTTTATATTATAGATGTTGTTACTCTTTTCTATAAAGTTAGTCAAACTTTAAAAAGTTTGACTGGCACAGATCCTAGGAATTGATTCTTTCAGGGACGGAGGGAGTACTTCTACTATGGTACCTCCTGTTTTAACACCGTTCGATACCCTTGGATGGACGGTTCCTATTTTTTCCAACCATTATAAAATTTCTCAAAAGGTTAATGATTTTTACTGTGGTACTTCCAAATAACTATGAACCATTTATTTATTTTGATCAGATGGTTACTATTAACTATTACCTTCTAAGAGGTAATATGTAAAATATACATTTTTAAAAAATTTTAATTTATAAAATAAGATAAATAAATAAAGTTTTTTTATTTTTTTTTTCTAGATTTGATTGATGCATGCGTGATCTAACAAAACAAATATGATGTTTTTCGTAACTATATACTTTGATTATCACGTATATATTTATGTAGGTGACATACATGGATGTAGCACTGTAGCATGTGTATACGTGTTGGTAGTGACCGGTAACTTGAGTACACGTGTCTTACATATGTGTGTTAGCATGTGTATACGTGTTACATGAGAGGCCAGTAACACGATTTGCATGCGTGTGTTAGAGTGATAGTCACTGCATGCAATGAATTACTGTTTGCAACTCTTGTATCTACTAGTAAAAATACTCGATTGAAAAGTTTTTGATCCATGTAACGTGTCATATCACTTTGAATTAAGGATTTAAATTATGGATTGTTTTAGTTACAAATTATTTAATATATGAATTAATCGGCCAACGGTGCCTTGATTCTCGGTTAGCCATTAGTGTTGTTCGGAAGTTTGAACGTGCCAATTCCTAAAACTTCGCATGTTCTTGAATATGTATGTGCCAGTACAAGTTCTGAGTATTATTGAACTATAGTAACAGAGTGTACGTAGACAACGAAGTATATATATATATACCATTCCGAGTTTAATTTGAGTAGAGTATGTGTATATACTATTTTAAAAAGGCATATGTATACAATTTATTTTTTACGAACAAGTATGTCTGCACACTATTTTGATATTTCGAGTAGAGAGTAGGTGTACATACTATTTTAAAAAGAAGTACGTGGATATACTTTATTTTTATAAAGGAGTATGTTTACATACTTTTTCATATTTAAATAAGTGGAGAGTAGTTGTACATACTATTTAAAAAGGAGTACATGTATATACTTTATTTTTACAAAGGAGTATTATATGTTTACATACTTTTTTGATTTTTTGTGTAGAGAGTATGTGTTCATACTATTTCGGAAAGGAGTACGTGTATATACTAATTTTCGGACCTTGATATATGTAGGGGTATGTAGGCCGAAACGTGGCAGAGAAGTATATAAATACTTATCAAGTGAACCATGCATGACTTTCATCTTGCAGGAGCTGATTCAAGCAGTAACACGATTGAAAGATACATCCGTCAGAAAATTATTTTCACATTTTACATTTCATTAGTATGTAGGTATAAGGTGATACTCTAATCTAAAAAAAGAAGTATTTGGTGATACACTAAAATGACACTCATCTATCTAAAATAAAAGAAAGAATTAGTAGCTTGACGAACTGCTGCAAATCTTCTCCTTGACGATCGACGTACTGTTCTTTTGATTAGAAAAATATAAGTTGAGCACCTCACAAATCAGAATTTGTTCCAGGTCATACGAAAGGAAATAACTAAAATTTGTTTAAGTAATTAATGTATATATACTCTGTCAATTTTAATGTGTATCAAATCGCAATTTTTTTTACCTGCCAGGTGCATGGCGAAATGGTGGTGAACCGAAAGTGGGTTGCCCTCCCCTGATTTACTTCACCGAGATGGCGAGGTGAGATCACGAATTGACGTCGTCAGCTCCCAGGATCAACAATCTTACTAATAACCACTAATCTAGATTATGTATTCTTAGAAAACTCTCTTACCAGCACGTTTCTTGCCATCCATCCGCCTGCTCCCTCCGTTCATCTGGACTCGCAAGGGGCTTGTCGTGCCATGGCCATGGGCTCCAAAGCGAGTCGAGGGGGCGCTACCGCCTCTGGAGAGGAGAGTGCTCGCCGCCACCGGGAGCCGCCGCCGACGGGGTGGCAAGACGAGTGGCAGAACCTCCATCCGTGCGTTTTTGTTGGTGGGTGCGGTGGCGGCCATCTCGACATGCACATGCACTGGCACCCCGTTGCAAATAGCGTTGAATAGGAAGTGGATCCAAATAAATAACGAGATTTCAGATCCTAAAAAAAGGACTGGTTTATTTTTGCCCATGCAGTTGACGGGTTCACTGAGGTAACCCGCTACGCCATCTCATGTGGAGGAGGAGAGAACACACACGTACATATAGCTGGGAGTAGAAAAAATTTACCATATATATATATATATATATATATATATATATATAACCCATAAAAATAGATATTTTGGTCATTTTAATTCGTCGGCTAGATTAAACGGCATGGCTTGTCTCGCGTGATTAGGGGGATCACTGTGGATCTTTTCATGGAGAAGAAGATTCTCCACGATATTCTCCTCCCGTCGTTAGAGGAATCTAGCTAGATGGATTAATTTTGTTTTTCTAAAATTTAAAAAATTAATAGCTCAGATTAATTTAAAATATTACCTTATTAAAGGTAAAGGATGTATCTTAGCATTGTCCATGCAAGATAAAAAAAGAATGCACATGGGGGTTCAGTAATCGATACCACATACAATCAATTTATCCCAATCAGCCCGATGCTTTTTGTTATATGCTTTATAATTTCTTTATTTTAAATTATAAGATATTTAGCTTTTCTAGATACATTATTTTTTATATACATCTAGATATAGTGTATATCTAAGTGCATAGTAAAAGCTATGTATCTAATAAAGCGAAGTCTTATAACTTATAACTTAGAACGGAGAGAGTAACTTTTAGCTTAGTTTTCCCAAAAGTCTTTTAAGTGAGCTTCTTGATTAGCTTCAAAGGTGGCTCAAATTCAAACTTTCAAAGTTGGGAAGAACACAAGCAACATATAGAGTTTAGTCTCAGTGATTTACTAAATTTTGACTAAAGAATCATATATGCACAAAAGATTACAAACGTATTTAAAGAAGAATCTATTCTTAAGAAAGAAACAAGATAAAAACAAATTTTTGCTATACTTCTTTTTAAAATGCCAAACACCCCCATCAAGATTAGGGAGCCCAGAGCAGCTTGGAGCTGGAAATATCAAGCTGCAGACACTTTTGATAAAAACAAAATTTCTCTTGTCGGCCGGGGGAGTATGTGTATAGCACATTTAATAAAAAAACAATGAGAAATTTGATCAGAAAGTTATTAAAATCTTCTTGATACTGATCCTTAGCAGAACATCAATCATTTTGTTAGTATCTTAACACTTGCATAATTGAGCCTCTTTTTTTCCCTTGGATTCCATTATTCTTTCCTTGCCATCTCGTTTTCTCTTCTTTCCCTGTCATCTTGAGTCTTCTCGATCTTCAATTAACAGCCGGATTGGTCACAATCTCGTTCGCTCTCACACATTCAACTAGTTGTATACTTCAAGAAAGTAACTAGATGAATATTGTTAAGTTATGGCAGAAAGTACTACTCACTAATTTATTGCGAGAGAAAAATACTGCTGAATGACTGATAAATTCAGCTGATAAGTCAAGCGAACAAGCTTAGTACAAGCTACTGAATTGCATTTTCGTTCGTGGCACAACTTCTGCTTTTTCAGTATGAAAAGCTGAGAAACAAATGCAAACACGGACAAGTCCGCTAATGATCCTTTGTGGACATCATTATATATTTGGACCCATGTTTTTCACCGAAAATATTTCACCATCTTATTGAGTCGACATATGTATAGAGCATTAAATATAGACAAAAAAACTAATTATACAGTTTGGTTATAAATTGCGAGACGAATCTTTTAAGCCTAATTAGTCCATGATTAATCATAATTGCTACAGTAACTACATGTGATAATGATGGATTAATTAGGTTTAATAATGCATCTCGCAGTTTCCAAACGAGCTATGTAATTTGTTTTTCTATTAGCATCTAAAAATCTCTCCCAACATCCTTCCGACACATTCAATGTGATATCTAAAAAATTTCTTCTTCCAACACATTCAATATGATAAACAAGGCCTCACTTGATAATTTTCTTTATGACTAACGGCACAAGCAGAATATTGGTAATGAGACGAATACTGATCCATTGAATTCAGCAACATTTGACAGAACACACTGCATATCATTCTCTCTCTCTCTCTCTCTCTCTCTCTCCCCACCCACTCATATACAGTGACATCAACACATTACCAAATGATCCTTTTATACAGTGACAACTAGTTTATTTTCAGAAGCACAACCAGTGACATCAACACATTACCAAATGATCCTTTTATATAGTGACAACTAATTTATTTCAGAAGCACAACCAATATAGAAGACCATGCCTCACTGAAAACCATAACTGTGATATTCATCATTATTCAAGCACACAAACGACTAAACTAGTCTCAATCTACTATGCTTGTACTTCTGGCGAGAGATTCATCCTTGGTCACAAGCTTTAAGCAATCTGGAGGTTAAAATGATGGTCAAATGTTTTGAAATTAGCTTATCAAATAGATCAATCAAGGCAGAAAAATTAAGAAATATCATACCCCAAGCCGCTTCTTTGTCTGCTCAAGTAAAAAATCTGGGTCCAGTTTAGTCTGCGTATATGCATCGATCTTGTTCACTTCCTGAAATATACCAATCCATGATTTAAAATTTCTCCTCAACAAAGCATTATCAAGAGAACTGGTTTGCTTTGGCTATGCAGCCTGGTCATTAGGATAAAAGGATCATTTCAAACAATGTGAGTGAATGCACTACAAACATAAAGCTTTAGCCTATTTAATGTCCATCAGTCTGAATTACCTCAATGAACTTCTGAAGGTTGGGTCTGCCCTTTGTGATATCATAGTTTTTTATGTTGGAATAGAATATCTGAAACCTCTCGATGAATGGTACATATGCAATGTCCACCTGTAATAATGAAATTACGCATCATGACAAAACCACATAAGCCCACATTCATATGAACTCTTTCTAATAGAGATTTGATTTTGAACCATGCTCCAGGGAGAATGATTCCTAGTGTTCAGTGACATACCAAACTGAACTGACCAAGGAAGAACGGGCCGTCATTAAATTTCCCCAGGGCGTCTTCTATTTTATCCAAAGCAGCAACTGATGTAAAAGACAATGCATGATACAATTAGCATGTTATTAAAAATAAGGCCTTTTCAAACAAATCAAACATGCGAACTAGTTTTGTTACCAGTTTCCTCAGACACATCTTCCTTGCTGAGTAAAGATGAGTATAATGCTTTGTTAAATGCATCAGTATATGCAAGCAGCTCCTCAGCGAACTGCTTCTTTGCAGGATCCTGTGAAGAATCCAGAGTCCAGAGGTTAACCAGCCTGAAAAACTTTTTTTTTTCAAGCGCTACATTGATGGCAATCTTATGTACCTCAGGGAGCAACGATGGACCTTCGAAGTTGCTGTCAATGTACTTAACCAAATCCAAGCTCTCTCCTTTCACCTGGTTGTTGTGTTCCAGAGAAGGCACCTGCGGGGAACGAAAACAAAGGGTAAATCATACATGAAAGGAAAACATAAAACAAAGTATCCATGAACCTTGGAGAATCTGAACATGAAAGGTCCTTAGGGGGATAGCAGAATAATCAAACACACCTTGTTTTCTGGATAAACCTTCTCCTTGTACCATGCTGGCCTGTCAGCAAGATCGATGGCGACAATCTTAATCTTATCCTGCAAACCCTGGACAAACGACGAGGAACAGAAAACGTTTCAGTTTTCCTTTTCAGGGAGAGACCATAAAAGAGAACCGCTTCAACATAGCAAAGAACAGTGGTGATGCTGATGGTGATGGTGGGCTGGTGGCACCTTGTAGTTCCTGGCAATCCAAGCGCGCTGCGCGAACGGGCAATAATAGGCAACGTACAACCTTCACGAAACTCAAAGGGGTTAACTTCTAGATCCTGATCTGCACAAGTGAATATTTGCAATTGATAGGTCGAGAACCTACTTGGTAGTGCCATCGAAGAGGGGAGGGGGCTCGGAGGCGGAGGTCAGGGGAGACGGCAGCACTTCCTTGGAGCTGCATGCACGGGAGGAAGAAATTGTTCCATTAAAAAACCTCAATAAAGAATCTCCCGTCACAGAAAATTCAACGAAGAATCATATTAATATGGGGGGGAATTATAGATCAAGAATCTCAACGGCGAGAGCGGACAGAGATAGCATCCCGTTCTGCCGCTTGGTTCTGCTCAGTGCTCACCTTACAGGCAAGCCGGATGCCATGGCGACGGTACGGGTTCGGGAGGAGGCGGAGCTTCGAGCGCGGAGGTGGTGATGAGCTGCATCTTCTAGTCGCTGGAAGCGAATCTTTATACGCGGCGATGGGATGGGATGGAGGCCGGGGGCGGTGGAGGCGGGCGTCAGTGGTGACGGGCAGCCAGGGAAAGCGAGCGAATTCATGGGAGGCGACAGGCGAGTGGTCAATTCGTGAATCGTGTGACGGACTGATTAGATGACAGGGTCCCCAGCCATCCTGGCTGGGCCGGCCGCACTTGGGCGCCAACGCGGTGCAGGTGCGATTTTCTCTCTGTGCCTGGCTGTGCTTCGGGCCCGGCGGAGGTTTCAGGATTTGGTAGGAGGACTTGTAAAAAAAACATTATGAGTCTTTTTACTGAGATGAAAATGATATAGATATTTTCTGATTATATTTAAGACCAAATTCGTTTAGAGGGTTTCATCCGAGTTCAAATATTTTATTTATATTTAAATACTTAAAATATATATATTTATGATGTCAAAATCTAATCGTATCTTATGTATTTGAATTTAAATCTAATCAGAAATATGAAAAAAAATACAGTATTAATACCATTCATCCGTATCTGATCCGTTTTTATGCCTGTCTGCTTACGAGCATAAGGTAATAGAAGCGAACTGAAGCTAGCAGAAGCGAACTGGGGCTCACATACTATCTCAATCAACATTTACTAGTAGACACGTACAGCCATTCCTAATCATCTCTGGTCATCTCGTTCTTTCGAGAGCTTGGGCCATAGGTTTTGTTTTGTTTTGTTTTGTTTACGGTTTAGGGGCTTCTTTTGCTGAACCTTCTCCTACCTCACGAAGCAAGAAGTTGAAGAGATTGAACGTGTCTTGTTCGAGCATATAAGCTCAACAAAAAGTTAAGGAGATTAAACTTGTCCTAGGTTTCTATGAGCATATAAGCTCTTGCTTGGTTAGGCGAGAGGAACAAGCTAGACAGGATACTAGGGGCACACTTGGAACCTTTGCTAATATTGTCTCATCTATCTCTAGCCTCATCCAGCAAAATAGAGATAACCTTGATTGGAGAAAGAAAGGGGAAGCTGATGAATAACTTAACCTATGAAGCGTAAAAAAAAAACTTAACCTATTTTTCACAGGCGAGACTATTTGGCTCTTCTACATCGATAATGAAATCCTTGCTGAGGCGAGCTAGGTTCCTGGACAAAGTAAGAGTTTGTAAACCTACCTAACTACTATCCTTGCCGAGACGAGCCAACTTTTAGCAACCGAGCAAGTTCTAAAACCTGGAATAGAACAGGTTTTTAGATTGGTTTGATCACTCAAATTTATCCTTTAACAGTTTGTTTCACACCTTTACAACATGACCAGAGTTAAATCTTGTGATCCTAACGAGGGATGTATAATGCTTTCATGATCAAGACTAGAAACAAAGGTGCGGCCTTGCCGCATCCTTTTGATTGTCCAATATGATCGTGTCCATGTTATCTTCGGTTTGTGGTTACATGACTTATTTTTATATGTGTACTTTCATTATATGCTTGTCGAAAAAATAATTCATTAGAAATGCAAAGAAAAGAGGTGTGTACATGTGCATTCAGATACATGGCAACTATAGCCAACAGGTTCTTTGATGTTTATACAAAGAGAAATGGTAAAACTGAGAGATTTGGCTGGCAACTTAAACTGTTAATTTTTTTTCGGGAAAAAATGTTAAATATTTACATCTGAATATAAAAATTTGGGCATGTATATTGAGAGTTGTACCCCTAATTGTGTTTTATGTTTTATCTTGGGGTGCGTTTGGCCGAGTGAAGCGCCCCTGGTAAACCAGGAACTCAAATGTGATACAATACTAGTCCCAGGAGGCTAGTAACACATTTATTACATCAGATAAGTTTCAGCACAGTAGTCTCGATAAGCGTGGACAATGAAGGCACGCTATAATAATAAGACACCAAAATACAACATAGGTCCAAAGGACCCAGAAACAAACGATATCGCCATCGAACATCTGACGAGTCCCAATGCCACAGGCTTAGTTGGGTGCAGACACGACCTTACTCGAACGCCACTTCGGGATCGAAGTCCGGATCTTCCTCTGTTTAATAAAGCAAGGGTGAGTACAAAGTACTCAGCAAATCCAACTTTACCCTACTGAAGGGGATAACAGTATATATGCATATGGATAAATCAAGGATGAGGCTTAGTTCTATTTGCATAAAGCTATCTTTTTACACATGCAAGGTTTCATTTCACAAATACTGTTGTAAAAGACCTCTTTTTCCACATATGATAGTATTTCTAAAAAAATGGGGGTTTGATCACAATTTTAAGTGTTGTTGAACCCTTGTTCCCACAACACAATGGCAGTCAACCATTTATTTCCAAAATCACACTCGCTCTCATGTTTTCACTCATCCCAATCCATCTAGTTGTTGAAACCGAACCATAACCCGTCCGAGACCGCGGACACGGCTATCCAGATAGATTTACACTCTGCAGAGGTTGTACACTTTTCCCACAAGTAGGATACCATAACTTACACCGTCGTGCAAGCACAGATCCATCAAAGTCATTACCCTCCATAGCTAAGTAATGGCGCTCACCACGGGAACACTAAGGCCACATCTCATGATACCACAATAATTCACAAAGCTCTTTTCATACAATTCCACAATTTCACATACATCACTTAGTGTCCCGTTGCACACCTGCCTCCAGGTGATTGCCATACTAACTAGAGGGATTTAGACTAAGCCTTTCCCATGCAAGGCGAGTGGTTGTACGATAAATGAGTTAGGCAAGATGAATCATCAACTCAGTCCTTAATCGAGACAAGGCGGATATCTTCACGCTTAACCCCGCAAGGTATAAGCCACAACACCAGGGCATCCCCAAAAGAGATCCCATCCGCCCCATCTCCATAGTAATCACATCTGTAACTTGTTCATTAACCCTTTCACAATACCCACAATTTATTTTCACCACTCACACCTTTTACTTTTAAAATCATTATATTTGGGAAAATATAGCGATGAGTATCCAGGATGAGTAACAAGTCCTAAGCATACTAAATAATAATATTTCTGTCGTAGCATATTATTTGTTCCTAGGTTCGAACAAGACAATTACCGGGTAATATCAATTCAAGGATGGCTATTCAACAGGTTTTAACTAAGCAGCAAAAATACTTCGTACATATATCGTACATGCAATATTTAAAACGGCTTCTACGGGTTGTGTTTAAAAATAGGATCAATATGCATCAAAGGGGATCGGTTGGACTTGCCTCCGTCGGCGTCCTCAGCAAACTCTTGCTGACAGTCCGAGTCCTCGGCGTCAAACTCGCGGTACTCGTCTCCAACGTTCTCGTTTTCCGGCTCGTTCACTCCGTCAGCTAAAATACGTGACGAACGACACAGACAACAGGCACAGATAAATAATCATATAAATTCAAATGAGCTCCAAAAATTATAAAATTAATATGGGAGGTAGATCATGATTTTAGATGAATTTAGGAAAAAGAATTATTAAAATCAGAGTTAGCATGTGGCATTTGTGAAATGGTCGGAATTTAATCATGCGAAAAAGGCTAACGATGATTAAGGAATGGATGCTTCACGTGGGCATTTGTTTGGCTGGTAGTGCATGTTGCATGCATGCATGTACTATTTGGAGTTAATGCTTGGCCCACACATGCATGGTTAGAGAGAAATTAGCAGGGGTCATTAGAACTCTTCTGTATGTCATGGTTCTATTCGTGGAGTTCTTGGCAGTGAACCGGTACAGACAAATACATGGAAAAATACAGAAAAATACTACAGAAAGACAGAGAAGAGCAAGGAGATGCTCATGAGCTGCTCACCTCGTCTTGCGACGACAGTCGAGCTCGGCTTGTGCGTATGGCCGTATACGGTATACGCGAAGTGAGAGCGAGCGAGCGAGTGAGTGAGTGAGTGAGTGAGTGAGTGAGTGAGTGAGTGAGTGAGTGAGTGAGTGAGTGAACGTGTTTCTCGGGTGGTGAGAGTGAGCACCCGAGAGTGCCTTTTTATAGGCCAGAGTGCTCAGCTCGTGGCCATTAGAATTGCTACTGTAGTGCATGGCTACACAGGACGACAGGACGGTGGACGGTGCCTAATTTTCATGCAAAGGACGATGTCCCATTTGCATGCACGTTGCATGCAAATGGACGGTGCCTAATCACCGTGTCCTTGCATGCAGGTGCATGCAAATGGTCGGTGGCATGTCCTGCATGCATGCATGAGATATATATTCGTGTAGGTGCACTGCTATGTTTTCTCGCATGTAAGCTTGCTGGTACTTGCTATTATTTGTGCGCGAAAAATAAATATGGATGGATTAGATGGAGATACTATAGAGCTCAAATTATTTTATAGTTTCTGAAATATATTTTGAAAATAATTTTTAATGCGAGTGATTTTTGAATGCGAATTTTTTGGATGTTACACCGAGGGGATCCATTTCGATTCTTTTCAGCGAATCGTTTCACCGTTGAAACGTCCCTGTTTCCTTGAGGAACTCTCGAACCAGAAAAGGGTGGTTTCACACTGATTCTTGATAGTCACCGTACGTCTCTTGTCTCACAGTCACTAGTAATTTTATTCTTCTAATTAATAACGTTTGAAGTACATAAATTAAAATAAATTGTATTTTAGTTGTTCTATGCCCGCTAAAAATTCTAGATTTTTTGAAGAATATTTTTTTCATTTATAATTTTTCTTGGATTAGAACCCAATCCTAACAGTAAAATGGTTTCGCAAAGTGATTTTATTTCGTTATATGAAATGTTTCTAAAGAAAATCTGGTAAAATGTTTATACGAGGATCTAGAGTTCTACCAAACGCATCTAGATAGAACAAATAAATCTTCTCATAAGCTATTTATTCGAGTAAGGGCTTTGTTTAGTTCGTAAAAATTTTCAAGATTTTCCGTCACATCGAATCTTTGGTCGCATGCATGGAGTATTAAATATAGACGAAAATAAAAACTAATTGCACAGTTTATCTGTAATTTGTGAGATGAATCTTTTGAGCCTAGTTACTCCGTGATTGGACAATGTTTGTCAAATAAAAACGAAATGCTACAGTACCCAAAAAACGAAAAATTTTGCGAAAACAAAGCCTATGTATTCGTAAAATGACAGGGCTAGAGTTCAAACTGGTGTCTGCTATGCTGGGTCAGTGGGTCGGGGATAAGGCCTTGTTTAGTTCCAAAAATTTTTGCAAAACAGGCACTGTAGCACTTTCGTTTGTATTTGACAAATATTGTCCAATCATGGACTAACTAGGCTCAAAAGATTCGTCTCGTCAATTCCGACCAAACTATGCAATTAGTTTTTATTTTCGTCTATATTTAATACTCCATGCATGCGTCTAAAGATTCGATGTGACGGAGAATCTAAAAAATTTTGCAAAATTTTTTGGAACTAAACAAGGCCTAAATAAATGCATTCATGTATTTCTGGTTTTATTTCCAAGGGGAAAAAGAGTATATGACATGTCATGACATCACGATGACATGCGGCGGCTACGGCCGGCGGGTGCTGTGCGGCGCGCCTGCATGCACTCGCAGGCGGGGAGGCAGCGCAGGCCGCAGGCTGTGCACACTTGTTGACGGTAGTTATAAGAACGTCGACATTCCTTGCATAAATAATTAAAATGGATTAATATTATAGAATATAAGGTTTAAAGTGACAGTTTTCATAAATTTTGGTGAATTTATGTTTACAACAGGATTTAATTAGAAAACCACTAAGAATGATTTAATTATCAAAAGAGATCACGGGATAATTTCGTGACAACTATGTAAGAGGATTGTAGAAGACTCCACGAGACTCCCCACAAAGGGGGCCCTTAGTCCCTGACAGGTGAGGTCGGCCAGCTCTACCCTAGGTCGCCCGGCCTCTTGTGGGCCTTGATGTTAGTTGTCTTCTGAAATATCTCTTCATCGTCGTCTTTAAGTTGGTTTGATCGAAGCATTCACGGTCAACCTCCCGGACTATATATACAGGTCTGCACCTCTCTCTGGAGCCAAGTCAGATCCTGAGAGCTGAAGAGTCAGAAATCCTAATTCATATTTCCACAAGGATCTAGACCAACAATCGAGAGAAGATTAGTCCTCCATAGGATCTAATGTTGTATTAGAGATAGAGAGATAGACTGAGAGAGAAGAGTTTTAGAGGAGTTCTAGCCTCTCTGTGCTACCTCTACAACTTGCACTCTATGGGATCAAGTTCTTTTGGAGCTTGCTTATGAAATTCTCTAGTAATCGACTTTTAACTTAAGTAAACAAATTGTTCATATTATTCAAGTTTATTACTCTTTTTTGAGTGTTTTGGTCTTGGTAGCTCCTTGATTGAAATAGTATTCGTAGTGTAAGTGTGGTGCTTAGATTAAGTTTACTTGTGAATGTCTCCTATTTTTCGGGATCGGTGGTAACACATGAAGGTGACTCTTATAGATTAGTTGAATCCTCTGTAGTCTACCTCCTGTTGATAGGATTGGCAGACACTTGATCGTTTGTAGTGAAGAAACTCTGATTTTGTTCCTTATAAGAATTATCCATGACAAAACAATAAAGACAAAGTTTATCGAGATTGATTGTGAAGTTGAGTTAAGATTGAGACTTAGGCCCTGTTTGGTTGGACCGTGAGCTGTGACTCTTTGAAAAGTAGCTTCGGAAAAGTAGTTGTGTGAAAGTTTAAAGTCCCTTTGGCTCAACAGCTATGGCTTTCTAAAACACCGCTCTCACTTACAAGCCAGAGTCCGCTTGTCATCCTCTTTCCTCTTCTTCCAGTGTTGCACGGGGAGGAACTGCTCGTGCTCACCGCTCGCGGCAGTAGTGGAGGTTGTGCTCATAGGGGAGGGAGCTCACCGTTGGAGGGCGCGACGGTGGTGGAGGTCCACTGCGCAGGGGATAGAACTCACTGGTGGAGCTGAGGACGCGGTGGTGGTGGAGGTCCACTGCGCAGGGGACAGAACTCACTGGTGGAGCTGAGGACGCGGTGGTGGTGGAGGTCCACTGCGCAGGGGACAGAGCTCACTGGTGGAGCTGAGGACGCGGTGGTGGTGGAGCTCGCAAGAGAGGGAGCTCGTCGGATGCGAGGTCACACTCCCTAGTAGAGGGCATGACGGTGATGGAACTTGCAGGGGGGAGCTCACCGGGTCGGGGATCGCGCTGGATGAAGTCGCCGGAGCTGCACCCTCCATAGGGCGAAGTCACCGGAGCCGGGGTCGGATGCGAGGATGAAGACGCTCGAAAGGAAAAACAAGGCTCGCGAAAACATAAAACGAAACGGTATGTTTCATAACCAATGGCAGGTGGGTAAATTTTTACCTTAAAAGAAACTGAAAGGAAGGGTGAAGATGCTTTGAGTTTTGTACTATAGCAGAAGCTGCTTTTGGTCTAAAACAGGTGTGGCTTTTTACTCATTTGGTTGGCTTTACAAAAGCAAGTTCAAAAACCCAACCAAACTTAAGATTAGTTTTTTTGTCATCTATTGTACCTTTGGATTTGATATTAAAACTGAGTTATTTTTGATAAAGTGTTACAATAATATAATATCTATATGCTTGCGAATATCTGTATTTTCCTGTGTTCTTGCCGTTCGCGAGACTTGAGATCGCCGAAGCAGCCAGCGGCCAAGCACATAGTAGCAGCACAATGCCGGATTTTGGACGACACAAAGTACTCTGTTCGACGCGTAAATTTTTTTTGTCTTTCTATTTTTGCAATAATGGAATTCAAAATAATAAAAGCTTACACTGCACTTGACATACCTAAGAAATACAGTACAGTAACTGAACAGTAGTACAGTATATTATCAATAACACAAAACAACCCTTATATATAGCATGCCGTATTTTATTGATCAAATTGACACTGGTGAGTGATTTGTCTCCTATCAACGGACTAATGCCGCTCTGTCACGTCTTCAGGCAATCTGGAAAAGTTACAGCAACCTTGTTGGTACCGATTGGCAGATAAAAAGAAAAGAAAAGAAACTCACCGTACTTTCAGTATAGCATATTTAGTTCCCCCATAGAATGAAAAATACAAAATATCAACTACTTTGAAATGATTGAATACAAAATGCTAAATTTTCTGAGTTATGTTTAGTTTCATCTAAAATACAAAATTTATTGCTCTCATTATGACCTCTTGAGGCTTTTTTAAACTTCTTTTTTCAAAATGGAAAATAGTCATCTTTTTGCTTAAAAAATTGTATGATGTTTAGTTCCATTATGCAAAATAATGGACCAAAATCCAGAATTTTTTAGATGAAAGAGGAAGTAAACACCCAGGCATCTATAGCATCTAACCTTAAGATGATTCTTGGCAAGATCAAGCAAAAACAGAGGATCCTTTTTAGTCTGCGTATATGCTTCGATCTTGTTCATCTCCTCAATGAATTTCTCAAGGTTTGGCCTGCCTTTGGTGATGTCATAGTTCCTAAGATGAGAATAGTATATCTGAACCCTTTCCAAAATTGTAACATAGGCTATATCCGCCTGAAAGGAAATCGAGCATTAGAAAGAGTAAAAAATCTGGGCAATCCAAATGAAAGGAGAAAAAGCAAACCACATTTCAGGCCGGAAATGCATTGAATTACCAAGCTAAACTGGCCTAGGAAGAACGGGCCGTCGTTGAACTTCGACAGCTCAGCTTCGAGTTTATCCAGAGCAGCAACTGATGATGGAACATACAGTTTGAGCTGTGTCAGCAACTGATGATGAAACATCTAGTTTGAGTTGTGTCAATGAATCCAAATTGCAATCCTTTCAGTCTAAGCAACGGTCTTACCAACTTCATCTGACACGGCTGCGTGGGCCATCAAGGGCGAGTAGAGGGCCTTGGTGAACGCATTGGCATGCGCGATCAGCTCATCAGCGAACTGCCTCTTTGCAGCATCCTACAGGAAACCAACACATACACATCCTCAGTCTGCTCTGAGACGACCAAAAATCGCCGCTCCGTTGCAAGTGTTCGGCTGCACTGAAGTCTGAAGGTGGTAGGTACCTCTGGGAGCAGGGTAGGGCCGTCGAAGTTGCTGTCGATGTACTTGATCAGGTCCAGGCTCTCGCCCCTGACCTCGTTGTCGTGCTCCAGGGAAGGCACCTACCGGGAAACAGATGTTGTCTAGCTAAAGTGTTCACGAAGAAGATGCTCAAGCTCAAGATGGTGGACAGGTACAACTGTAGACCCAACATACCGTGCCCTGTGGGTAAACCTTCTCCTTGTACCAAGCTGGTTTGTCCTGCAGATCAATGGCCACCAGCTCCATCTTGTCCTGCAAACCCTGAAGATGGAAATCAAAGGAAATAAGGTTATTATTAGGTTTTGCAGTAAATTTTCACTTGTGCAAAGGCAATAAAACCGAAAGTAGCAGAACCTTGAAGTTCCTGGTAACCCAGGCGCGCTGAGCGAACGGGCAGAAGTAGCAAATGTACAGCCTACAATCACGCCAGCAAATTAAAAAGGAAAAGTCACTACCGTCTGATCAGAGCCTAAGTTTTCTTTTCTTGTGGGGGAAAAAACAGAGGAAGCATGGTATGGAATAGTATAGTATATGGTGATTTGCCTGGTGGTGCCATCGAAGACAGGAGGTGGCTGGGAGGTGGAGCCGAGGGCCGGCGGGAGCGTCTCCGCCACAGAGCTGCACACAGACACATGCGTTCGATTCCATTAGCTTGGGACGCGCACAAAACGGCAATCACAGCACAGCGTACGACGACGACGACCGATCGATCACCCACCCGGCGGAGGGTCCTGCGGCTGCGGCCATGTCGATGGGATGGGACTGGGTCGGGGAGGGACGTGTTGGAGACGCGACGCCGGCGGCAGCGGCAGTGGTTGATTGGCGGCGCGATCGGTGGGGGTGGGCGCGCGAGTGCGGTGGTGAGATGATCGTGATCGGCCCAGGTATTTATACGAGTGGATGGACTAGTGGTGTTTTAGTGATCGCTTTAGACTTGAGCGACGCTGGCTGCTAAGTTGCGGTGGCACCCCACTTGTCAGGACCTGCTTATTGTTGGAGTTGAAGAGCTAGATGACGTAATCGATTGGGTCATCTTTGCCTCTCTGTGATGCTTGATTGATCAATCTGTATTGCCCCTGTTCAGGTGCTTGCATGTCGTCATCTATGACCTAACTGATGAAGTCATGTCGAAGATAACTGCAGGGAGCAAGGATTGCATTGCGTGAAACCCTTGCTGATTGTGAGGGACACTACTAGTCTACTACGGCAAAGATCTGTAGAGGCGTCAATAAGTTGATCTCCGGAGTATATTACATTATTATAAAATAATACATATATAATGCAGTTGATCCACGTACAGAGCGCATCACACGGGATGAGGGAGGTAATATAAGCAGTACATGTAGCAGGGGCATGACTTCTGAATTCTGACCAATCCTTGCACTGTTGCCTGCTGGACTACTTGTACACATGTACAGTCAAATGTAGCATATACGCAAATTGCAACGTGCTGTCGACATTTGTTCTTTGATCTGGACACGGTCGAGCACTTCGTTCTTCCCCGCATGTTAAACAGAGTTCAATTTGCTATTGCTAAATGACATGACGGCCCCATCTACCGGTTTCGAGTGGGGAAGGTACCAGATCTCAGCGTTAGAGCATTCACAATGTAAGACTCTATCACAGAGTCCAAGACAATTAATCACATATTATTTATGATATTTTACTGATGTGACAACATATTTATTGAAGAAAGAAGTAGAAAAAATAAGACTCCAAGTCTTAGGGCACTCACAATGCAGACTCTATCATAGAGTCTAAAGTTATTTATTACCTCGAACAATGTGGACTTGGAGTCTAAATAAGATTTGGAGTCTTATTTTTTCTATCTCTTTTTTCAATAAATATGGTGCCACATCAGCAAAATATCATAAATAATATGTAATTAATTATTTTGGACTCTGTGATAGAGTCTTGCATTGGGAGTGCCCTTATTTAAACTCTAAGTCCACATTGTTCGAGGTAAACTCTAAGTCCACATTGTTCGAGGTAATAAATAACTTTAGACTCTATGATAGAGTCAGTATTGGGAGTGCCCTTAGGATTAAGCAGCTCCCATCTGAAAGAGTTGAAGCCGACAACAGGATTAATCGAAAGATTATTCAAACTTGAAATTTTCAGTGTAATAACTTAACAAGCTCTATTTACACTAGTAGTGTAGGACGTGCTATCTAGCTAGGAGCCTAGGACAGATATGAGAAAAGAAAACGATAAATTTGCACTATGTTATTTAGATAATTAATTATTACTTGTATCCAACAGCTAGATGATGGAGCATGTGATAGTGAGCTGCAGCCTTGCCAACATGTTCCCAGCGCAGATCCTAGGCCCTCCACCGAATACTTGGTACGTGCCTGGCTTTGGCGGTTTCTGATAAAGTGATCATCAGTAATAATGTTGGATGTTGAATCGTCAGTGCAAAGTCCCAATCGACACTTGACGACAGTACTATATATGAGCTGGCTTAGCTTTGTGTATGCAGTCATACACTCTGAACCTCTGATCTCTAAGGCCCTAATAGTAAGGGAATTAACGAAAAAGCATCAGAGTACTCCTGTCCTGAATGAACTTAGTACTTACTCCCTCTGTCCCTTTTTAATTGTCGCTGTTGGTGTGCGTGCCACAAATTTGACTCGATTTGTAGAAAATACATGTAACATTTGTATCTCCAAATAAATTTGTTAAAAAACTAGATTCAAAGATCTTTCTAATGATACTAATTATGTATTATAAATATTAATACTTTTTAATATATAATTACCGGTAGTTGTTTTTCGGGAAACGTAAGCGACAATTAAAAAGAGACGAAGGAGTACGTCCCATCTGTCTCGGTTGAAGCTGAGTGGGTCATCTCATCATCATAGTAGTTGGCGTCGGTATGCAAGGAGCGCAGCCACACCACGACCCTCCACGCTTTAGGAATCGTATAACAAATTGGCTTGTCCATTAATTCTTCATTCTAGAGTATATAGTGAGAAGTCCTAGTACTAAATTAGTATATAAAAGTGACTGCTTAATATAATTGCCTCTGTACTCGACATCTCTAAGGCCTTGTTTAGTTTAAAAAAGAATTAGGAAATAGATACGGTAGCATTTTCATTTTTATTTGATAAATATTGTCTAATAATAAAAAAATAGGTTTAAAAGATTCGTCTCGCGATTTTACAGACAAACTGTGCAATTAGTTTTTGTTTTCATCTATATTTGATGCTTTATGCATGTGCCGCAAGATTCGATGTTATGAAAAATCTTAAAAAGTTTTTGATTTTTGGGGTAAATTAAACAAAGCCTAATAAGTGCCACGCGATGGACCATCGGAGCTAAGGATGAAAACCGAACAGAAATATCCCGAACCGAACCGAACCGCTTTCTATATTGGATCCGATCGAATTCGTATTTTCTTGTCCGACTTTACCGTTTTCGCTTTCGTATATTAGATGTTTCGTATTTCAAATGTAAAAGTAGAAAACGGTTTAGACATTTTTCGACCGTTTTCTACTTTTCTACTTTTAATTTGAAATATTTCGAATTCAAAATTTGGTTTAAACCGAATTTAGTCAACTACACGGTCACACAGCCCAATTACAGAGTACTCACCATGCATCTGTTTTCTTTCTACTAGTGGCTAGCTATGTTCCTGCTAGCTATTAATTGCTTGTTCTTATTTATGTGTGGGCTATTGTATTAAATACCTAAGACCAAGAATCATGCACTTTTTAATTATTATATGCACTTAAACTTGATCGTGTATATACTTAGTTATGCACTTGGTACTACCCATCGGTATTTCGTATTGAGTTTTCGTATATCGACCGTGTTCGACATAAATCCGCTTGAATTGGTTCGTTTTCGAAATTCTTGATATTTCGTAAGTTCGCATTCGTTTTCGTGTCCGACTTTACCGTTTTCGTTTTCGTTTTCGTATTTTAAATGTAAAAATAGAAAACAATTTAGGAGTTTTTCGACCGTTTCCGACTGTTTTCATCCTTAATCGGAGCTACCTTGGCTACTAGAATTGTTTCTTCTATACCAGCTGCGAAAGACGACGAATTGAAGGGCTCGGAATAAATTGCATGCAGGTCCATATCCTTGAGCTAGTTCAAAAGCGGCACTTGTTGTGGGGCTGCTTAGTTTCTGAAAAAAAAATGCAAAGTTTTTAAAATTTATCGTCACATCGAATCTTGCGGCATATGTATGGAGGAGTAAATATATATATAAGAAAATAACTAATTATACAGTTCACCTGTAGTTTATTACGAGACGAATCTTTTGAGCCTAATTAATCCATAATTAAACAACTTATGTCAAATATAAATGAAAGTATTATAGTAGCAAAAACCAAAAAAAAATTACCAACTAAACAGCCCCTCTATATAGTTGGGACGTACTGTGTGGCTTGTGATATGCATATGTAGTTATGTACCTCGGCAGTATACTTCATGCTAGGAAATGAAGCCACCATTCTTGTCTCTATTTACAGCGTTGTTCTCCTCCTGACATGTGCAAGTTGCCAAGTTTAGATAAACATCGTCATAGGTATAACTGCACTTATATGTATATGTACTCCCTCTATTTCTGAAAGCTGCAACTTCTAGAGTTGTTCTAAGTCAAACTTTTAAAATTTTGACCAGATTTATAGAAAAAAACGCTAAGATTTATATTACCAAATTAATACAATTAGATTTATCATAGAATATATTTTCATAAGATACTTATTTTATGTTATATATATTGATGCTATTTTCTATAAAGTTGGTCAAAGTTAAAAAAAGTTTAACCAGCACGGATTCTAGGAGTTGAAGTTTCCAGAGATAGAGAAAGTCTTATAGATAGATACCGTGCTATACTATATACTATACTACAATTATACTTCACGTATCATTCCACTTGGATTACAATTCTTGAATAATCACTAGGCTATTCAAGAAACTGGGCACTGAGGTCCAATTATTTAATCTATATCTCCTAGAGCATCTCCAAGAGTCATTGCAAATCCCACTTTTTAAATTATAATTTAGAGAACTATTTTCATAAAAATTGCTTTCTATATTTCTTTACTCTCCAACAACTTTTCTATTTCTCGTGTGCGTTCTAGAGAACCATTCTCCTCTTCTATTTTTGGCTAGCGGAAAATCTGGAATAGAAGATGACTATATTTGCATAACCATTTAGACAAGCTGTTAGAGGGTAATCTTTCACCAAAATCTCTATTCCTAGCATTTAGGAAGAATTTAGAGAGTCTCTTGGAGTCGCTCTTATAAAGCTAATCCCTACTAGAAGTCTATCTCAACATGCAAGTCATCTGTATCATCCCCCACTAGGTATCTACATCGTCTTTCACTAGTGGCCATATCATTCTAACTTCCAAACTCTTAATCACAAACTATCTATATCATCTCTTCAATTTCATTTCAAAATCTTCGTAATACCTGCAGTAACGCGTGGGGTAGTTTGATAAATTTGCATGCGGTGCTAATTAGTTACACTTCTGGTTTTGACTTTTGACGGTGATGTATATATAGCTGCATTTGCATAAGCAGTGCCGCAAAAAAATAACTTACCCTCAGCTTGTGAAGAGCATGGGGAGATTTGGCTAGGTGATAGGCCGCCCACATAATGGCATTGGCAGTGGACTCGTAGCCCGCGACGACAAGGGAGACGATGTTGTCAACTATCTCGTCGTCGCAGAGCTTCTTCCCTTGCTCGTCTTCCATCTCCATCAGCCCGCTCATCAAGTCGTTGCTGGCATCCACCGTCGTGTCGTACAGCGAGAACGAGCAGCGGAACGGCGCCGACGAGGAGGCCGATCCACCACGTCCAGTCCGCCGCCGCCGTCACCTGTGCGTGCATCGACATCGAGTGGACTCTATCACTCAACACTCCCACAGTCAGCTAGCAAGTATGCTCGGTTCGCGTGCTGGCGGGACTCGACTGGACTGCTGTGCTGCCTGTGTGTGCCACTAGCTACGCGTTTGGCGTTTCATATATAGGAGCAGCAGCAGATGATCTATATATGTTTATATACTCCTATTTATTTCCCCCCAACGAATGAGCTAATATTCGTATAAACTAGAGCAAGTATGATAAACGTGTGTACGCCTATACAAGCTCTTTTGGCCTCGTTTAGATGCGAATTTTTTTTGAATTTCGCTACTGTAGCACTTTTGTTTATTTGTGACAAATATTGTCTAATCATGAACTAACTAGGATCAAAAGATTCGTCTCGTAATTTATAGGTAAATTGTGTAATTAGTTTTTGTTTTTATCTATATTTAATGCTTCATGCATGTGCTACAAGATTTGATGTGACGGGTAATCTTGAAAACTTTTTGGTTTTTTGGGTAAACTAAACAAGGCCATAATATCGAATAGAATAGTACAGATGAAATATAAAAAGGATGACCAAGGTAATAGACACCCGTATATGATATGTCCCCTCGGTCCTAAAATAACTATCATTTTCACTTACTAAAAAGTCAAACACTTTTAGCTTTGACTAAATATATACAAGAAAATATCAATATTTATAGCACATAATTAATATCATTAAATAGATCATTGAATCTATTTTTCTAATAAGCTTATTTGAAGATACAAATATTCTAATATTTTTTATAAATCTAGTCAAATTTAAGTAAATTTGATCAGCACGAATAACATATAACGACATTTATTTAAACAGAGGGGGTAAGCAATAATTGAGGATGGCTCTATTAATAAATGGGATGGCACTAACAAATGGATGGCTATATTACTAGACGTACTCTTGTTCTTTGTTACTACTCCCTCCGTCTCAGGATACTAGGCGCGACTCAAAAATCACGGAGATCAAGGAACGTAATAATTACCGCGTGCTCTGAGAAACCACCACTTCGTTTCCATCTTGAAATAACCGTCCCGAGACGGCGCTTCGTCCCGCGCCGTTAAACCGAGCGCGCGGCTCAACCGAAATTTCCCTTTCATCTCCCGTCCATGCATGCATGCAACCTGGGCCCGCGGACTACTCAATTGTTTCCGCTTCCATGCTAGTCGCGCGCATTTTTTCTTGACGCCTGCATGCAGATGCAAATCACCCGCGCGGCCAGCTAAATTTTTTCGGCATGCATGTACAGCCGCGCTAATTTTTTCAGCTGCTGGCGCCTAAATAATTTGGCGCGTTACAGTGAAAATTTCGGCATTGTGCTCCTATGAATAGGCAGTGCACAGCGGACAGCACATTCCTTTCTCTAATCTTGCTTCTCGGTTCAACACCATGCCCGGTGTAGATTTGAATGAGCCTATCAACTGGGATGAGCTCGGAGAGTTTGAGGGAAACGCCGAAGATTTGGACTACGATTATGTTTGGGACTCCGGCAACGAAGGTTAGTCACGGATATTTTTTTCTTTTTCTATATGTTTTCATTTTGCGAGGTGTGTACTTAGTGGCAAAGAAACAATGATACAGATGACGACGACGACGACGATAACGACGAAGGTGAATATGAAGGTGATGGCAACACTGCTGATGGCGAAGCAGTCCATGGAGACGTCGTGGTTGAACAAGGGGAGCCCGTGCAGCAAGTAGAAGAAGAGTCCATGCAGCATGTTGAAGAAGCAGATGCTGGCGACGTGGCTGATTTTGTGGCATTCGACTCAGGTACTCCATTGCGGCATGCATGCATCGCTATGTGATTTTTAAAATGAGCCGAAGTTTTATTTCTGCATGCAAACCATGTAGGCACTCCTGCAAATATCAAAAGGAGGCGCTACTACCCTCCTGATATAAAAAGAATCTTGTATGCGATGTGCTTGGAGAGATCAGCTCCAGGCATGTTGAAGGAGGGGGTGACGAAATCTGTTGCTAGTGATATGGGGGTGCCGTTGAGAGTTGTCCAGCGCGTATGGCGGGATGGAAAAACTGGTGGTGGAATTTCAGCTTTCAATTCCAATAAGAAAAAAAATTGTGGCAGTAAAAAACTTCCGTTTAACCCAGATATCATCAAAGATGTGCCACTTAGACAGCGTCATACTATCCGTGACCTAGCCAATGCCTTGCATATGTCAAGGAGCACATTGCATAGGCGTCTAAAAGAAGGAAAGTTTAGGCGCCATACAAATGCCATAAAGTTCACCTTAACTGAACAAAACATGAAGGAACGTGTGCGATTTTGCACACAAATGCTTGACAGCCTTAGCTTACCAGATGACCCGACATTTAAATCTTTGTACAACGTCATTTACATAGATGAGAAATGGTTCTATCGGACAAAGAAAAACCAAATATATTACTTGGCGCCGGGCGAACAGATCCCTCGGAGACACGTGAAGAGCAAAAATTTCATTGAAAAGGTGATGTTTCTAGGTGTGACCGTGTGACAGCTCGCCCAAGGTTTGAGAATGGTGTATGCACATTTGATGGTAAACTAGGAATTTTTCCCTTCACTAAACTGGAGCCGGCCAAGAGAAAAAGTCCCAATAGGCCGAGAGGTATGATGTTTAATTTTGTTCTACTAATTTTTTCGTTTTACCAGTACGTATACAACAACTCTACTTAGCTTGGTTACTCTACTTGCATGTTCGTTGAATACAGGAACGTTGGAGCTCAAGGCCATGACATCGGTGACGAGGGAGTAATCCCTCAGTTTCTAATCGAAAAGGTCCTTCCTGCCATCAAAGAAAAATGGCCTGCTGAGGAACGAGGGCTACCAATATTTATTCAACAAGACAACGCGAAGACTCATGTTGCAGTTGATGATCCAGAGTTTTGCAAAGTTGCACAAGCAGATGGGTGGGATATAAGGTTGATGTGTCAGCCACCTAATTCTCCAGATCTTAATATTTTGGATCTAGGTTTTTTTGCAGCCTTGCAAGCATTGTTCGAAAAGTCATCTCCATCAAACATCCAAGACATTGAGGCTAATGTGATTAAAGCCTATCTAGAATACCCGGTGGACAGGGCAAACCGTGTGTTCCTCACACTACAAGCATGCATGAGAGAGATTATGCGTGAAAAAGGAGGGCAGCATTATGCAATTCCGCATATGAAAAAGGGAACATTGGAGAGAATCGGTCAACTTCCAGTAAGGCTGCAAGTAGAGAAGGAAATTTATGAAGATGCAATGCATTTCAGTACATTGTCTCTTTTTGTTTGAACGAACTAAACTGCATGTAACCAATTACATCATGTGAACTTTTAAATCATTCATGCAATTCAGGAAAACTAGGGAACCAAATTTTATACATCATAGGTCGAACGATTGCAAGGGCCTTCTCATTTTTCGCCCTTTCTTTTTCTCTTTCGACGGCAACAGCCGCAACAATGCTAGCTTCTTCTTGGACGTCCTCAAATGAGTCCAGAACATAGGTGTCGCTGGCCAGTGAGTCAGGGACGTACCGAACGTATATAGTTGCTTTAATTGGGTTGGATTTGGACGATTCCGATTGCAAGATGCTTCAGCCTTATGTCCGAATGTGGACAAACTAAAAACGGTTATAGTTAACTAAGGCTATATCCTGTATATAAGTATTTTGGGTGCGTGTTTCTGCTGACGGAGTGCACATTCAGTTCTTGTTCGGTTCTACTCGAGGGATTGAGGAGACTTAGGCCTTATTTAGTTGAGGAGGTGAAAAATTTTGAGTACTGTAGCACTTTCATTTTTATTTGGTAATTATTGTCTAACTATGGACTAACTAGATTCAAAAGATTTGCCTTGTAAATTACAAGTAAATTATATAATTAGTTATCTTTTTTATTTATATTTAATATTTTATGTATGTGCTGCAAGATAATCTTAAAAAGTTTTTAGACTTTGAGGTGAACTTACATAGGAAATCCCTATCAAACTCCTTCAGTCCGCTCGTGGGCCGATTATTGTAACTTGTTAAGCCACAAACCACGGCCTTGGCCCATCTATGTGTACTACGGCCTTGTTTAGTTCCAAAAAATTTTGCAAAACAGGCACTGTAGCACTTTCGTTTGTATTTGACAAATATTATCCAATCATGAACTAACTAGACTTAAAAGATTCGTTTCGTCAATTCCGACCAAACTATGCAATTAGTTTTTATTTTTATCTATATTTAATACTCCATGCATGCGTCTAAAGATTCGATGTGACGGGGAATCTGAAAAATTTTGCAAAGTTTTTAAAACTAAACAAGGCCTACGTACTCCGTATCTCCCAACCCAAAACCAAAAGCCCCCGTGGCCCCGTTCCCGTAAAGAGGCGAGCCGCGAGCGACGGCAAGTCCACAAAGGAAAAGGGAAAAAGGAAAGAGCAGCAGCGACGCGCACACACACAAAGGTAAAAAAGAAATATCTCTCGTCACCGCGAGCTCCCCGCCGAGCTCTCTCCCTCTCCGTCGGTGATGGCAACTCAGAGCTCCAAGGCCGCGGACACCGCCGCGCCTGCTCCTGCGCCGGAGGCCGCAGCCGCCGGAGAGGCGGCTCCGAGCGCTGCTTCCTCAACACCGGCACAAAACCCTACCGCTGCTGCAACCGCGGCGGCCGGGGCTACAGATCTGGAGAAGAAGATGCGCCGCGCGGAGCGGTTTGGGACGCCAGTGGTCATGTCAGAGGAAGAAAAGCGCAGCAATCGCGCCGAGAGGTAAGTGTTCTGTGGATCCCCTTTCCTAGGTTTTAGAGGATTTGTCCTAAGTCCTAAACAAATCCCGAAGTTCATGTTGGGAATTGTTTATTCAAGCACAATATGTCACTAATCTCCTAACAAAATAGATGTGCGGTATTGCAGTATGCATGTTTTGGTCATTGGGTGTGTATTGAATTGCAACACTGTAGGCTTTTATGGTAGTACTAAAGTACTTAGATGAGGTCTAGCTCCAACACTTTAGGCTTAGGCTTTTAGGGTACTATAAAGTACATAGACAAGGTCTAGCTCCATACATTTCAGTTCTCTGTCTGTGTTCTTCTGAGGTTGCAGTTATTCACGATGTTGCAAGGCACGCGGGGGTGATGTTGCAGCAATTCTGTGCGCTGTATTATTCGATAAGGTGTCAGGACCTTAGCAGCTAGGTCCTTGCATGAATGATGTTTTATTGTTTTAATTTTTTCATGCAGTTTATATCTAAGTTACTTGATGTTGATACCTTTCAGCCTTTCTAGTTTTGTAGGTCATGTGTCCCCTTGATACTGCCTGTGTATTGAATTTTCACCCTAGATATGCATCCCCACCGTTTATGTGTTTGTTGTGTAGGATAGGCAGTTAGGAGTTCAAAAGATTTAGGTACTTAGTTTAATTCATCGGTGCCCAGTCTTTAGATGACCATACAAGATCGTGGACAGTTAGATGCAAAACCATAAGTGTGTAGATTTGAGCCATGCCTACTTCTAGTTTTTAACTTTTTGTTTGATGCTCTAACCTCAGTATAGTCAGATCCGAGTTTGCTAGATTAGTTGCCTGTCTGGCATGGTTTCCATGGGATCAGGCTCCTGCTACAGATCCATTGGCTACTAGTTCATTAGCAAGAGGGAAAACCAGCTTCACCTGAGAATGGCAAGCCAGAGCTGACGGGACCGTGCCAAAAGGCCCTTAGTTTTGTTACTTAAGTGGTAAGAGATTATATAGGTAATAAAAATGTTGATGTGGTGTTATTGAACTCTTAATTTCATATGGCGTGCGTAACATCATTATACAATGTTAAATATACGCTGTATACTTTTGGGTTTCTTACACTGAAACTATAGGTAGTCTCATACAGATATATAATCGTGTTTCATGTAAGTTCTAGATAAGGTTGAGCTGCTACTTAAAACCAAGCACAACTTCACTTTTCAATTTTTCATCCACTCAAGGGCCAAGCTTAGTAGAGCCTCTGCTCTTTTGTGTTCATTTGAGCATACTCCAAACTTTGATCATTCCTGTTTGGCTGATCAACTTTCCAGATGATATATATTACAATTGCTAAGTAAAGTGCATTTCACTTGTCTTGTCTACAAGATTTGGGACTGGATCTTCAAGTGTAAAGGAGGAAGAGAAGAAGAAGTCCAGGGCTGAGAGGTGTGTTAATCTTAGAAAATCCTGTAATGTTGTTCTGGGTTTTTCATATGCTCCCAAGTAGTGAACTGATGCTTGGTTGAATGGATGGAATTGCCAGGTTTGGCCTTGCCTCATCCTCTTCTTCAGATGAGGAAGCTAAGAAAAAGGCCCGTCTGGAACGATTTGGTCAGGGCACAAATGTTGACAAGGCGGAAGAAGAAAAAAGAAAGGCCCGAGCAGCAAGGTTAGTGAATGAGACAGTGTCATATCATTCCTGATTATTCTCTGTTGAACCTAGAAACCAGCTCATCTCTTCACAACTTCTTCAGATTTGGAGATACATCTAGTGGATCAGCTCAGGAAAATGGCAAAGACAGCTCGAAGCTGGTATTTTTTTCATGGTCCACGTGATTTTGTTCAGAACTTTCACCTTCAATTGGTGCTTATTTGGCTCTTTTCTTCCTCTGTTTGTATTGGATTGGCACAGGACGCAGCTGCTGTTACAGGCACAGCTTGATTTCAGCAGTCCGGCTTTGATGAGGTTAGACAATGCTGTTACCCTCCCAGAACGTTTACCTTACCAAGACCTGCTGCTGTGGTTTCCCTAACATGAAAAGAATCAACTTCTTCTCCTGCAGGTCTCAGATATTATCCGACTTTTGGTGAAGCCATAGCTTGTACACCACTAACTGCATGAACGGGCATCACGTGTTTCCCAGTCATGCTGAGTGATGTTTACCGTGTATGACTTTCTTAGTTGCTGGGCACTGGCAGTGTGGCTAGATTTGCTGCCTGGTTTGTGGATGGCCATGTACTGATGTACCTTCGGTTGCCGATACCATTTGGTGGATGATTTCATTTCCATGTACCCCAGTTTGGACTAGTTAACTGTTAGAAGACAACAAGGTGGCCCTCTTTTGTTGTGCCCCGTGTTTCTGTTGCTACAATGCTGGGATATGGAAACCCATAATCACAGAGCATGGCATCTGAGTAACAGATAACGCATGCGGTGCAGCCGTGCAGGTGAGATGCTCGTCCAGTGGATAAATGGTCCATTTTGTGAAAAGCTACTGGGACGGTATGGTCGTATCGTATAGATCCAGCAAAATGCCGTTGTCATTTCCTCTGACAACCGTATCACATTCTCTGCGATATACTCATCAGTCAACAGAAGCAAATAAAGTTAAATAGTGACTCCACATGAGCCGTCTTATTCCGTTCTCTACAGGTGCCCCTCTAAACTGCTACGTATAAGAATCACTGCGGCTGAAAATGAAGAGATGCACCCTAAACAGCGGTACGAATATTCACGCAGGCAGACAAGTGAATGTTCGACACCGTAGAAGGGGGCGAATCACAAGGTTTCGTAGTGCAGCGCGCCCGGTGGCCGGCCTCAGTGGCCGTAGAGTTCCTGGTGGGCGACGACGAGCTGCGACCGCTGCTCGATGGTGTAGCGCAGCTGCTCCTTCACCCGCCGCAGCGCCAGGAGGACGGACTCCACGTCGCCGTGCGGCTTTGGCGGCCCCGTTTGGGCGGCGGCCGCGGCCGGTTGAGGCTGGGGGTCGGCTAGAACGATCGCGAGCTTGTTGGCCTCCTCTTCTTCCTCGTGACTGCTGGCACGGACCTCTCCTGCCCGCGTCTCGTTGTCCTGCGCTCTTGGACCGTCGTCTGCTGCTGCTGCAACGAGGTGGGGGTCTACCAGCACGAGCGCTAGCCTGTCGTCGCTTTCGTAGAACGCTTCTTCGGATTTCGCTGAGCCACAGCCACTGGATGCATCAAGGTGTTGTTGCCTGGCACAAGAACGCATCACAGGAGTCATATATGCAGTAGTACGTGTGAGAAATAAACCGCAAATTATAGCTGCAGAGAAAAACGGAATGCATTTGCTTATTGTCGTTTGTTGTTACTTGTGGTCATGTGCTTTGCAAATTGCAAATGCACAATCGTTTGGGAAGTTGTCATGTTGGTTTGCTTCACTCTTCACTTCTTCAGTCTGCTGGGTGCAGGGCAATGTCCGTCCACCTCCCATGCAGGCATGCTATGCTAAAAGGCAATCATTCTGTTCTAAGGCGAAGGGAAGCACTAATTGCTTCCTCTGTACCTAGCATGGTGAAAGATGCCTAGTGGAGCTAGCATCAGGAGCTCCAAAAAAGGCAAACATTTAAGAGGAGGAATGCTGTCATAGTTCTCGCTGGAAGTCTGAAAGAAGGCAAATCCTCTAGACAAAGATAGTAATAAGACTACAATTCAGAAACTATTATGAAACGAATAACAAATCCCTGAATAAAGCTACTACTTTTTTTATCAACAAGAAAATTAACTACCAATTGGCATTGGGTTGATCTACACGCGTACCTCTCTGAATCATTGTCACCACCACTCCCCTCTGAGCTGCAGTGGGTGGTGCTTCCAGCAAGATCCACGCAAGAACCAGGCCGGGATTGCTCTGACACAACGGAGCACCAGCTCCCGTCCTGGGAGGACGAATTCACCTGAGTGCATGATCCCTCCGATGATTCCCTGGCGATGTTCCCGTCGGTGTCGGCGTCAGCGTCTCCGGAAGGAGCGGATGGCACAGAACCATCAGTGGTCAACGAGCCAGGGCCGTTCCTTTCCTCCACCTCCGGCGCCTGGTGACCGGAGCGGCCATTGGAGGAGAGCGACCCAATGGAGCCGTCCGAGAGCTCGACGTCCAGAATCTTGAGGGATTCCAGCTTCTTGATGGCCCTCCTCAGCCTCCTCTCCGCCTTGTTCCTCACCTTGACCTCGTCGGCGAGCTTCTTCTCTAGCTCGTCCAGCTGTGACCCAAACCGACCATGAAATCGACAGAGAAAAAGAGTTCAATTAGTACGTGAGCCAATAGGATGGAGCAGTACGGAATGTGCTGCAGATGGTGGGATAAGATGTGTACCCTTTTGGACAGTTGGTCGGCCTCCTCCTTTGCAGCCTTGGATGCCACCCTCTCTGCAAGAAGCCTCCCCCTCAGGCACTCCACCGTCCTCATGCCACCGCCACCGCCACCACCATCCCCACCGCTCACCCTGCAATCAATGCAACGAAACACAAATGCAGAGGCAGCTCAGAGATTGATCCTAGGATCCCAATGGAACCACCAACAAGGCAACAAGCAGCTCGATGCAAGAACTAATACTCTTAGCACCAGTTTCCAAAAGAAACAAAACAAAAGAAAAAGGAATGATGCTAGAGTCCAACGAAAGAAAAGAAAAGAAGCGATACTGGGAGGGAACCATGAAACCATCCACGAATGCAAGAAAGAACGAAGCAACTCCGGCAAGCATAGCAACCTGCATTGCACCGTCTGCGCAGCCATTCTCCGATCCTTCCCGCACCCCTCAAGCTTGGCAGCGGATGGGCGTGTGATATGATACCGGATGCTGCTTGGGCTGTGGGTAGGTAAATTGCAGCGTTTGGCGGCAGCCCCGGGTGCTTCTTGCGTGCGACTCTGACTTTTGAGCTCGCAGGCAGGGGAGGGCGCAGCGGCCAGCGGCTGCTGAATTGGAGGAGGCTTGAGGTGGAAGGTGTCTGACGCCCCCGGCGCACCGCGCCACAGCCCACAGCGCACCTATGTGGTGTGGGAGTCTGGGAGAGGAGTACCAGCGCCATGGGATTTGATGACCACAGGGGCCGCCGGTTTTTTGTCCGCGAGGCCGTGAACGCCACCCGTGAGGTGCATTACTGGCGTCACTGGAAACATCCCCTCTCTTCCACTGCACTACAGTACATTCTGCGGTCACAGCATTTTCTGCTCTTGTTTCTTTTTGCAACACTGAAAAATTGTGGATATGAGAATAGGTGATCCCTTTTTCCCCCGGTAACAGAAGTCAGAATACAAGCAAGGTCCTGAATGCAACGTTGTAGCAGCCACGTCACATGAATACAAGCCCTACCCTAAAAAAACTAATCCTGCAGGGCTGCAGATCAGTGTAGATGGTACAGATAAGAGTGCTAACGATACTAAAAGCAACGCTGTACTTACCCTTAACAATAATGCTAATACAAGTATTAACAAAGGAGATGGTCGCAGGGGACATGTGGGGCAACCGCCTTGGGCCTTGCAAACTGCAATCCTGGTTTCTGTCATCGTGTATGTATGCAAGCGGACGGCAGAAAGGGAAGCCACGTGACAGCCCCGATCCTCCTGCTGGCTGTCTGGCTCGTTCATTCAACATTCAACCCGCTTGCTGCTGTTCGACTTCGACCCCAGCCGGCCGCCCAGCCCTCCTGCTGTCCTCTTGCTGAATTTTCTTTTCCTCGTGGTTTTTAGCAGCGCCTGAAAAGAATGCCTGGCAGCCACCACCGACTTCTCGTTTGTTTCTTTTACATAAAAAATACAGTACATCTAGACGAACGAGTGCACGTAGTAGCATGTACCATGATACCAGGACAAAAATCGCGTAGAGCGTCCTTGTCGCGCTGCATGCCTCACGAGCTGACTGTGCTGCTCCCCGCGATTTGAACCGAACTGAAGTGACCTGAATCGGGGAGAGAACCGACAAGATGGCGCAGCGATAACAATGACACTTGAGCTGTCCCTGCTCGCATGTGGATTCTCAAATATACTACCAAATAGTATTCTCTAAAGAATAATGTGCTAACGAACAGTATAAGCACGCAGAGTTTGGTGAAACAAAGCATATATGATATATAGTTAACGGGAACTGACCTCTGACTGACCTGCCATGTCAAATGCAGAGAGGAATTGGCTGGAGACGTGGTGGACGGAGATTATTGGCATTCGGCACCGTCCATGCTTGTGAAGCGTGAGCCGTTTGTGAACCTACTTAAGATTCTCCTCGTGCCGCATGAGCTCCTGCTGCTGCCGTTCTTGTACCGTACGAAAATTCCTTCACCGACGAGCCAGAGCTTAACAGCCAAGAATAATTCCTTCACCCACGAGCTCAACAGCCAAGAATAATGCGCGAATAATTGGCACGAGGAAAACCGACAGTAAGCTGCGACATTTCCCCCTGGGATCATGCCAGGCCCCGTACGGTCCACAGTATTGGGTCCTCGCCTCCTCGTGCTGCTGCCACTGGAGGCCAGGCCTCGAACTGGAAGGTCTTGAGTCTTGACGCCATGGTTAGGCTTAAAGCTTCGTGCAGTCAAAAACTATGCGTTGAAAAGCAACAGGTAGAAGAAAGTGTGAAGGGACCAAAGTAGGATGACAAAGATGACGAGATGGGGACTGTACCTGTTCCACTGGGAACGGTAACTTCTAGGTACTGCAGCGCAGAAGTATCCTTCTACTTGGGGGTCCACGTCTCTCTTTTTTTTCCCCACATGATTACAGCGCGCGGTACCAAAGACCATCATTGCTGATCTGGGAGAGCGACGAACGATGATGGCCGCGGCGCTTCTCCGGCAAGTGAATGCAAGCACACACAGCCCATGCCGGTGCTCCGCGTCCGCGCGCAGGCCAGCCAAAGCCAATGCACAGACGACACCGCCTCCTTGTCCACTGATGCCGCTGGGTAGGCGTGTCACGTGCACAAAGGTATCGTCAGTATCAGCAGGCATAATACTATCGAACTATTCAAAACATTTTGAAACCTATATGGATCCAGACATAGGAACAGACAATTGGACATAATTAGCCAGGTTTCGACCCCCAACCATTTTCCTACAAATATACCAACAGCAGAGGTCGTGCCAAAAGGGAAATGGGGGTGACAAAGGCTTCTCCTGGCCTTTCTTGGTGTGTGTTTTGTTTGTGGTAGCCTAGCCTGCGACGGCCCTGCGCCTAGGCACTCTTCGAATTCTTTTGGAATTTTTAGGCACTCTGTGATCCTAAATCCTAATTATGAAATATTCCACCTTTGGAGCTATGTTTTTTTTCCCCACATATACGTCTGCTCAGATGGGAATGCAGAGTTGTTATGCTATGATTAAAGAGATGCAGGGATTATACTGACTTAGCTTCACTTGAACTCCAAGGCTCCAGAGTGAGCTGGACCACCACACGTCAAGATTGTAAGGCTGAACGCTTCACATCAACTCATCAAGGATGCCACCAGAAACATTATCATATTGCCACATCTGTGCAGCCTGTGATGAGCATATGAACCTGGGAACAACGAAATAAGAGTCATGGATATCTAGCAGTGAGGCCAGAACAACCTATGGTACAAATCAGAGAACTACATGTCTACATGCGTGCTTTTCCTTTTTGGAGTTCATGAGCTGGGAAGTAGTGAAGTAGAATGATCTAAGCATGTGAACCCTGATCCACACACACAAGGGCACAAAAAGACAGATCTTGTTGTGCTAGCTCCATGCAGTTCTGATTCTAATGCCAGAATAGGGTGGGGTCTAAGGGACAAGCGAAGTAGTCTGTGCATTTGATTTAATAGAGAGAACAATATGCTCAGAAAAGCATGATAGACTGTAGAAATATGCATTGTATTCTACATCGTTACATAAAAGCTATGGTGTTCCCACACTGTAGAGATTGAAAACTTCATCTGTCACTAGAGCAACTTCTGTTGATGCAGTGAATAGCCTTCTGCATGTAGCTTATTTGGTGCTCCATCTAGGACTGGGATTCAGCTTATGCCTGCAGATCCTGAAAATCCAAATTAGATTGCTACTGCTTCCAAAGTTTTTACATTCACAGAATCTTCTGTTGTTTCGGAAGCTATCACCTTGTAAAGATAAGAAGGTCATGGAATGTTGCTCTCATTGGTTTGAATTCTTATGCGTATTGGGCCTACATTAGTTAATCAATCAAATCAATACGACCAGCCACACAGTTGAGAGTGAAATGATGTGGTCCAAATAGCTCTAGAAGTCAGGTGTGCTCTCAAGCATGATAATCACATCTCAACTATTAGATCTTTTGAATGCCATCAACAAAACTTGTCTTCATCTAACACTGGCTGTGCACAAACTATTTTATATAATTCAGATCAATTAATCCATCAACAACCACATGGCTTTGTGGCACGCTTGCTTGATGTATATGCAGCAACAAAGCATGCAGATCACTGAAACCCCTCAATTCCAACTACACCCAGGAACCTTCTCCAACCCAACTCCCCACATCATGCTCCTTATGATCTCAGCTTCTTCCCATTTGCCAGCATTTGAGTACAAATTTGCCATCACAATGTAATTACCGGTGTTCTTAGGCTCAATTATAAATAGTCGATCGAATACAAATCTACCAAGCTCAACATCACCAAATTCTGCTGCTCCGTTAAGCAATGGACCCCAGACCTTTGCATTTGGTTCAAATGGCATGCTGTTGACAAGCTCAAGTGCATCCTTTAGCATTCCTGCACGGCTGAATGCAGAAACCATGCAGGCGTATTGCTCCATCACTGGATTGATACCAAACAAAACCTGCATGGAGTTAAAAACTTTACGCGCATCAGCTACCTTGCCAGTATAAGCACAAGCTGTAAGCACAGCAGTGAAGGCTATGGTATCCGGTCTGATGCGAGCATTGGCCATCTCATTGAACAGACACAATGCCTCTGCAGCTTCTCCATGAGCCGCAACAGCGGATATGATTGATGTCCATACAATTTTGCTTCTATCACCAGTTGATTTAAAGACCCTCAGAGACCCATCAAGAAATCCAGCCTTTGAGTAAGCATCAATCAATGCAGTCACAACACTAATACTCTGATCATAGTTGTTTCTGATCGCATACCCATGTGCTTGCTTCACTCCCAGTAGGGTGGAGAACAAATGAACTGAAGGAATGATGATTGAAAGTGTGGCTGAATTGGGTAGAATTCCAGAACCAATCATCTCATTCAGTAGTCCAAGCACTTCAGACTGGCGACCATTTTGAACCAATCCAGCAATCACTGCATTCCAAATGCTGATACCTTGAGCATCTGATCGCTGGAATAGCTCCATTCCCTTGTCGACATGCCCATGGTTCATGTAACCAGTAATCATGGCACTGTAACTGACTGCATCTTTCTTGGGCATCCTTTCAAACAACTCTCTTGCATACTGCAATTTTCCACATTTGGCATAAAACCCAACTGTTGAGTTCCACACTGCGACGTCCATATCAAGCCCATTCTCGGCAGCAAAGCGATGCACTCTTACCCCATAATCGATAGCCTTGAGCTGCGCACAAGCATGCAATATGCTAGCCACGGTGACGCTGTTGGGTCTAACACCACCAGCACCATGAACGCTCGCTAACTCCTGAAATAGCTCCAGGCACTCCCGGTACCACCCTGCACGAGCGTAAGCAGATATCAACGAGTTCCAGGACACCACGTCTCGCTGCGGCATTTTGTCAAATACCGCGCGAGCAGAGCGCGAATCTCCGGCGTTCGCGTACGCGGTGATGAGACCATTGGACACGAACAGGTCGTCCCCAAAGCCGCGCTGGACCGCGACGGCGTGAAACTCCGCGGCGACGAGTGCAGACAACCTCGGTCCGGACTCGGCGAGCGACTTGAGGAGCGCAGAGAGCGTGATCTCGTCGGGAGAGATGCCGGATGCGGCGAAGAAGCGCACCGCGGCGGAGGGATCGGGCGAGTGGAGCGAGAGTGCAATGAGGATGGCGTTCCAGGCGAAGACGCTGGGACGCGGGATGGCGTCGAACACCCTGCGTGCGTCGTCAAGGCGTCCTGTGCGGGAGTAGAGGGAGATGAGCTTGGAGGCGAGGAAGTTGGACGGCGTAACTGAGAGAGCGATGAGGCGGGCGTGGAGCTGGCGGCCGGCGGCGAGGTGGCCGGAGTCCGCGCAGAGCTGGATGAGGTGGCCGTACGCCCGAGGGTCCGGCGGCACGGCGGTGAGCCACGACGGGAGCTTCATTCCCTCTTCCTAAACGGCTACTCGATTAAAGGCAGGGCAGTGGGTTAAACAGTCTTTTCATAAAATAAATTCCATATTATAAATTAAAGAAACCAATTTTTTATAATATTTCCATAAGAAATTCCAGATAAATTACAGAAACCGATTTTTTTATAAGACTTCCATAAGTTGGATTGCGAATCCAAATTTGGCGGTCAAAGATTGATTAGAATGTGACAACTTTTATTCATTAAAATGTGAAGTGTTTCTTAAGGAAAAAAGACTAGCCAAATTTACTGATTTAGCAACTCTTTAAGATAGATTTAACAAAGAAATACTAAACTACCTCCAACAGAAATACTAGAGTACTCCAATCGATTCTGTAAACCAAGAGGCTGCATGTTCAAATAAACTATCTAAAAGTAGAGAGTAAATAAGATGGAAAGACTGCTAAAGTTGCTAAGTCATTTTCAGGGTCTTACACATTGGAGACGGGATACGTACACATAGAGACGGGATACTGTCACCCCTGAAAAGAATACTTGTATGCTCCTGGCATATGATATTATGTGTAGATTACAATGGAACTCCACACGCACAAACCTCCGGGTTTTGTGTTCGTATAAGGTTACAATCTTCTGCATTGGACTTGCAGACTAAAATCCGATTACGCACGCAGGGTCACATCATATCTTGTTTCTAAGAATCTAATAGGATCCTGGCAGCTTCAGCAAATTTGGCGGCAAATCCACCAAAAATAGATGACGCACAAGTTACTGAGGAATGAGGATCACAACCAGCTTTGGCACAGGCTACCAAATCAACTAAACAGCCTTCCAAAAGTTGTACGATCATGAATGGAACCTCGCCTTGCTTCTGTTTCTTCTATTACACTATATATATGCTAATACTATTTTAGAAGTATCCGCCATATCTTTCTCATGTACACCACTAGGGACCATATGGCGAGTCCAGCGGAAACGTAAAGTAGAGCAACACCAGGGGCAGCTAGAGCACCTTGCGCAGGCAGACTGCAAAACAGTGTGCATAACCCGAACCATGCCATGTATCAGTTGGAAAAAGGAAACAATAGCAAAGGTACTTCACGGACAAATGAAACTTCATGTACCTTGGGTCTCTGCTGGCGAGAAGCAGAGTCAGTGCTGTCATCTGTGTTGCTGTCTTCCACTTCCCTAAGTTGTTAACTGCAACCGCCTGTTGTGGCAAGTTGAAATTTCTTTAGTTGTTGAACTTCTATTTATACAATGGACAGAAGAGTAATAGAGGATAGAGGAACCTCAAGAACTTTGCTATTCTGAGATGCAGCCCACTCTCTCACAGCTGACATTGTAATCTACATACAAACAGACAAGAAAAAAGTGATGTCAGATTTTTACCCCGTGGCAAGCAAGCAAGCTCTCCCATACCGCGTAGGCACATAGCAGCAGCAATTAACTCGTACCACAAAGCAGCAGAATCAACTTTTATCCATTACTAAAAAGGAAAATGGACACATAAACTAAGAACACTAGCAGACTGAGGAAATGCGTAGCCACACAGCAGAATCAACTTTTCCCATTCTCAACTAAGAAAAACTCTCCCTCAAGCAAAGGGGATCAGCTCTCCATCCCCATTCCTTCCCAGGTGCTCAACACGGCTGTTCACATTCATCACAGACATGACCCTGTGCCACTGAACCACCACGCCACCGGGACAGCACGTGCCACCGCACCAGGTTATGTGACGTGACACCATGAGAGAAGAGAGTAGTGTGGGCATGTAGGCCGCATTGTTGGGTGCCATGCTGCCACAGTGCCAGGTGCTAGGCGTGACTCGGTAGGGATCAGGTGACCGTGAGAGAGAAGAGAGGGAGAGGAAAAGGAGAATGGTGAGGAAGGAAAAAATAAATTGACCCACTGGCATGTAGGTCTACATGTACAGATGTCGTGTGAGGTAAAGGGGTGATGTTAAAAGAGATTTTCTGCAATACCCATCCCTCGTATCCCATGTATGTTAAAAGGGATTCCCACTATAGATGATTTAAAGGGAAAATGGATAGGGGATTGCTATAGATGCTCTAAAGCCACTCACGATAGCACATTCATAGGAAGGTTATCACTTATCAGACAAATCTCATGATTTCCCTAGCTTAACTTTTATGGCAACATAGGACCTGTTTGGTAAAGCTACTGATTCTATGATGGAGTAATTCAGGTGGGGAGCAGGTGGAAACTAATTCTAGAGTGGTTTTGGTGAGAATTGAATGGGGAGCATTTTTTTAGCTCCCAATGTAAATGGAGAAACGATTCTTGTCATATTCCCACCAGAATCTAGTTGTGTTTAGAGATTCCCATGGAGAATCTGGAGCTGGGAACACTCATAAATAGCCCCAAGTTAATGACCAGGATGGTAACTGTAAGTTGAGGGATAAACATAGAGATAATGTCAGCTAAGCAGACAGTAATTCATAAACATATATATCAACATAAGTCGCAACAGCATTCTGAAATTTCCAGATCTATGATTCCTCACCAAGACAAAAAAAAAATAATTAACAAATGGTTTCACTAAATGCTTTGGAAGTGGCAATGCAGATTGGCAGAGTAACTACCTCTCTCCCAATGATAGCAATTGAAGGGACTGTTAGAAGCCATGGTCCATCATTGAGAAGTGATGTTTCCAAAGGTTTGGTGCATAGCAAAACTAATGTTGCGGCTACCATAAGCTGCAGCAAAGAATTAGAGCAATAAAGTTAGATCCTGTGAGTAGCTTATCTTTTGAGAACTGATAGTGTTAAGTTGTAAACATGCCAGAAAATGGTGGGCAGCAGAGAGAGAAAGAAACCTTGTCAGCCACAGGATCAAGAAATGCACCAAAAGGTGTTCCTAGCTGCATCTGTATATAAACCAGATCATCAGGATCAGGAAATGTAAATGAGTAAAAAAACACTGGAACAGCAACCCAGTCTAGCATTTAATTCAGATAATATCTTTTACCTACCTTTCTAGCAATATAACCATCTAGCCAATCAGTGACTGCAGCAGCAAGGAAGATGCCTGTTGTGGCCGTAGCTGCCCATGGACCCTCCATGTAGAAAGCTGTTGATGGTAGAAATGAAAACAAATGGTTAAAAAGGAGAGAGAGAGAGAGAGAGAGAGAGAGAAACAAGCCAATTAAACAATACATCTGGAGTCAAATAAACACTATTAGGTTGAACATAAGCACCAAACATAACAAATTGTAAACGCGTATAAATAGCAGCGCCCAACAGAAACCAACAGAAGTATATTGTGTTAGAAGAATAGTGCATGGTGCTTAATCCTGCTACACAGAAGCAGAAGAAAAGACAAAGTTGCTCAAGGAGGTTCGTGATCAAGTCCAACTGCATGAAAATTAAGTTGTTGGACCCTTTATGGAAAACAAACAATTCTCACTCCGGTAACCAAACAAGTAATGTTTCTTTACTCTATATGGATGATAATTATCATGTCCATCCAAATAGATGCACCGACTCTGCGTCAGCAAGATCTAAAAGAAGATGCATGTGCAAAGTCATTTCAATCAAGCTTTGGGCTGTTAGGATATACAAAAGCAAATTATCGTGAAGTATTGTTTCTTTACTTTATATGGATGATAAGTATCGTGCCAATCCATTTAATAGCTGCACTGACTCCGTGCATCAACAAGAGCTAAAAAACAATGCATGTGCATAGTCATTTCAATAAAACTTTGGGCTGTTAGCACTTGGACTTATGAAGACTGGCAATGGCTACACATGTTTCAACCAGCATCATTTCACAATGAAATTGATAAAATTGCGGTAACCACAAATTTTGCTGTTTAAGCTCCATAAAAGATCCCTGAGGTTTACGTGCTGTAGCACATAGCCACAATTTTTCTGATCCTAAGACCTAATACAACTTTCAAGAGACTTCAGTATAAGGCCAGACTATAGTATCTGGGCAGCATCTCTTCCACCACAACCACCTCATACAGCTTGATGTGCAGGTTGTGGAAGGTGCTGGCCAGGCACTGCAGGTTGGGTTTATTAAGGAGTGGGCCATTGTGTAATTTAAGAAACACCAAACCTTTAGTTGTGTGCCACAGTCCTGAACCCCCAAGGTTATGGGCAACTTGGATCATAAACTATTTTCGTAGGTAGTTAAGGCGAACATAAATTGTTTGTGGAAGTTACACGTATGTACAGGCGAACATAAATTGTTTGTGGAAGTTACACGTATGTACTGGCAGTTCAAGATTGAAGACAGTGAGGCCTTGTTTAGTTCGATTCCCCGTCACATCGAATCTTGCGGCACATGCATGAAGCATTAAATATAGATGAAAACAAAAACTAATTACACAGTTTACCTGTAAATCGCGAGACGAATCTTTTGATCCTAGTTAGTCTATGATTGGATAATATTTGCCACAAACAAACAAAAGTGCTACAGTAGCGAAATCCAAAATTTTCCACAAACTAAACAAGGCCTTAGGGAGGTTAAAAACATTCATATAACACCTCCGGCATCTGTCACTGTTTCTCATTAGTGAATAAATAATTCGATGAATTTGTTCCAGCAACAAACTTGCAACGAAAGTGGCCTTTTTAGGCTTTACTTGTTATAGTTTTTCTCCTACTCAGTCGAAGACTTCATCACCACCGCAGGCTTCCAACATTTACTACATATACAAACGAAAAGCGCCAAAAAGAAAGAAACCAAACTTCCCGTATGCACCCGCCAACACGTCATGATCCAACCAGCAGAAGCAGAGGAAAAAGAAAAGGTAAAAGAAAATAAACAGGATTAACTTACTGCTGATCAGGAGCGGCACGGCAGCGACGCGGCCAATAGTAAGCACGGTGGGCAGCGTGAGCAGCCTGGGCGGCGCGGTGGCGGGCTCCTCCTTGGTCATCCCGTTCACCGCCGGCACGTCCTTGGCGAGCCCGTTCACCGCCGGCACCGGCCTCTTCCTGGCCCCGACCCCCGCCTCAGATCCCATCGCCTCGCCGCCGGAATGCGGCGCGGCGCACAGCCCCCGCGCCGCCGACGGCCACCGGAACCGGCGGGCTGCGGCGGCGAGAGCGGGCGCCGTGGTCGGCAGGCGGCGGCCGGCGGGCGGAGGAGGGTGAGGAGAAGGGGCGGGGGCGTGGATCCGGGCCGCCGCGCGGGGGGAGAAGAAGGGCTTGGCGGCTGCGGCTTTGAGGAGGAGGGATGCGTGCGTGGCGACGGATGTGGGCATGGGGCGGATTGATTCCTCCTACTCTTGTGGGTGGGCTGGCTGGGGTTGGGGGAAAAGGAGGCGTAGGCAGCAGGCGCGTAGAGGGGCGGGGCGGGACGGGGACAGGGGACGGGGAGGCCTCGTCTCGTCGCGTAGAGCGAGGGCGATAGAGGGGAGGAGCCGAGGAGGGCCAAATCCGGGGGGTCGCGCGAGAACGGCGATTGATTGATTGATTGATTTTTTTTTTTGAGCAAAAAAACGGCGATTGATTGATGGGACGCAGCACCGCAGGGGGGGAGTCGGGTTCTGGTTCGGCCGGGTACTGGTGGGCTGGCCAACGGCTGGATCCCACTGAGCAGCGAGCATTTGGGTGGTGGCGCAGGTGCTCGTGGCTGTGGCCTCGTGGGGCCGCCGGGGATCTGGATCTGGGCTCTGTCGATTGCTGGCTTGCGCTACTGCTTGGCGTCCGGGGGAAGTATCTTGTGTTGTAGGCCACTTGTTTAGGCCTTGTTCAGTTCTCGAAAAGCGATACGGTAGTATTTTCGTTTTTATTTTACAAATATTATTTAATTATAGAGTAATTAGGTTTAAAAGATTCGTCTCGCGATTTACAGATGAACTGTACAATTAGTTTTTATTTTCATATATATTTAATACACCATGTATGTGTTGCAAGATTCGATGTGATAGAAAATCTTAAAAAAATTTGGAAACTAAACAAGACCGATGCGAAATTCTTTTAGATTTCGCTACTGTAGCACTTTCGTTTGTTTGTGGCAAATATTGTCTAATTATAAACTAACTAGAGTCAAAAAATTCGTCTCGCGATTTACAATCAAACTGTATAATTAGTTTTTGTTTTCATCTATATTTAGTGTTTTATACATGTGCCGCAAGATTTGATGTGACGAGAAATTTTGAAAATTTTTTGGATTTTGGCGGTAACTACACAAGGCCCACGTCGTGCAGTCGGAGTGACATGGCAGAACGTCGACGGGCGAGAGGTACGTGGCCCGTTACATGACGACACGACAGCCCTTATTTTAACCTCCACCGACTCAGTCGTACTCCCTCTCACTCATAAATAAACGTATTTTTTTAACTTCTGTTATTCATATTTGACCGTTAGTTTTATTTTAAAAAAATAATAAAAATTGTTTATTTTTTATAACTTATTTTATTGTTAGATGTATTTTTAAAATAATTTATCTATATTATTATTTGTATAAAAAATTAAATAAAATAAATGATTAAACATAAATTGTATCCGTAAAAAATGTATTTATTTGTGAGGACGGAGGGAGTATGCGTGTGTTCGCGGTCGGCACGACTCTTCTTGCATAATATTTTAGGCCAGTTTAAAAATTTTTAGAAAAATAACTCACTTTTGTTTTTATTTAACAAATATTGTTAAATAATAAAGTAATTAGGCTTAAAAAATTCATCTCGCGATTTACAGACAAACTGTGTAATTAGTTTTTATTTTCATCTATATTTAATACTTCATGCATATGTCGTTGATGTGATGAGAATCTTCAAAAGTTTTGGGTTTTTGAGGTGAACTATTTGGCCCTGTTTAGATTGGAGATCAAAAAATTTTAGGTGTTATATCGGATGTGTCGGAAGGATGTCTGGAGAGGTTTTAGTAACTAATAAAAAAACAAATTATATAGCTCGTCTCAAAACTGCAAGATAAATCTATTAAGCACATATGGGTTACTGTAGCACTTAAGGCTAATCATGGACTAACTAGGCTTAAAAGATTCGTGTCGTGATTTTCAACCAAACTATGTAATTAGTTTTTTTTATCTACATTTAACGTTTCATGCATGTGTCCAAAGATTCGATGGTATGGATGAAAATTTTTTAGGTGGAGAACTAAACATGGCCTGAGGCCTGTTTAGATTGTAGATGAAAAAATTTTGAGTGTCACATCGGATGTGTTGGAATGATGTCGGGAGGGGTTTTTAGAAACTAATAAAAAAATTACATAGCTCGTCTAGAAACTGCAAGACAAATCTATTAAACATAACTAATTTGTCATTAGAGCATCTCCAACAACTTAGTAAAATTTACTTGTCAAATCTTGAGTTATAGCAAGTTGCTAATTTGTTTAGTAAAAGAAAAAAGGATGTGTCTCCAATAAGTTGCTATTCTCACTTGGTAAAAATAGAGGATGACAGATGGGACCCGCTCACTTGGTAAAAGAATATGTGTCTCCAACAAGTTGCGCTCGGGATAGCAACTTGGGATAGCAACTTGACAAATCTCGGCAGTAGAAACCTCTGGATAGCAACTTGGGAAATTTAGCAAGTTGAGATAAGGAGTTGTTGGAGGAGGATTTTTATGCTTTTAGCAAATTTGGTAGGATAGCATGTTGAAATACCAAGTTATTGGAGATGCTCTTAGCACATGTGGGTTACTGTAGCCCTTACGGCTACTCATGGACTAACTAGGCTTAAAAGATTCATCTCACGATTTTCAATCAAATTGTGTAATTAGTTTATTTTATTATCTACATTTGATGTTTCATACATGCGTCCAAACATTCGATGGGATGATGAAAATTTTTTGGGTGGGGAACTAAGGCCCTGTTTAGATTGAAGATGAAAATTATTTTATGTCACATCGAATGTGTCAGAAGGATGTCGGGAGAGGTTTTTAGAAACTAATAAAAAAATAAATTACATAGCTTGTCAGGAAACTGCAAGACAAATCTATTAAGTATAATTAATCTGTCATTAGCATATGTGAGTTACTATAGCACTTAAGGCCAATCATGGAGTAACTAGGCTTAAAAGATTCATCTTGCGATTTTCAACCAAACTTTATCTAAAGATTTGATGGGATGGACGAAAAAATTTTGGTCGGAAAACTAAATAGAGCCTAAACAGGCCAGAGTTTTTTAAAAAAATCCTTCCAGCGGCATCAAGTGTACTACTGCTCAACTGAATACTTTTGTGGACGTGACAAGTCATGCGAGCCACGGCAAGGTTTGCTGGCTTTTCTCTGGGCTTCTTTGGGCCTTGATTAGTTCTCAAAGATTTTCAAGATTTTTTATTACATCGAATTTTGATGGTATATTAAATGAAAATAAAAACTAATTGCACGGTTCATTTATAAATCGCGAGACGAATTTTTTAAAACTTGTTACTCCATATTTGGACAATGTTTGTCAAATAAAAACGAAAATGTTATAATGTCGAAATCCAAAACTTTTTGCGAACTGAACAAGGCCTTGGTGATGCTGATCTTGTCATTTTATATGAAATTATGTCTTGTTTAGTTCCGAAAAATTTTAGTTTTGGTTAATGCAGTATTTTTGTTTGTATTTGACAAATATTATCTAATCACGAATTAACTAGACTTAAAAGATCTTTCTTGTAATTTATAGGTAAATTATATAATTAATTTTTATTTTCATATATATTTAATACTTCATACATGTATTAAAAGATTCTGATGTGTCAGTTAAAAAGTTTTTTATTTTTTGGTGGAACTAAACAAGAGCTATGCTCGCATCCGACTGGGCCCCCCATTTGCAGTTCGCCCAATATAAAGTCTATGTTATATTAGTATAGTAGGCTTGTTTACTTTCAAAAAAAAATGCAAAATAGGAATAGTAATATTTTTATTTGTATTTGACAAATATTGTCCAATCATATACTAACTAGACTTAAAAGATTTATTTCGCAAAGTATAGGTAACTGTGTAATTAGTTATTTATTTATCTATATTTAGTGTTTCATACATGTGTCGCAAGATTCGATGTGATATGGAATATGAACATTTTTGCAAAAAAAAATTGGGAACTAAACAAGGCCCATGTGTATGATATGATAGGCCTTGTTTAGTTGGTGCGTGAAAATTTTTTGGATGTCACATTTAATGTTTCATAGGATGTCGGAAGGAATATTTGGATACTAAAAAACTAATTATATAACTAGTCTGAAAACTACGAGACGAATTTATCAAGACTAATTAATGTGTCATTACCATACTATAGCATTTAAGGCTAATCATGGACTAATTAGACTTAAAAGATTCTTCTGGTGATTTCCAACTAAACTGTGTAATTAGTTTTTATTTTCGTCTATATCTAATACTCCATGCATGTGTCCAAAGATTTGATGTGATGGATGAAAAAAATGGGTGGGAAACTAAAGAAGGCCTAAGACAATAAAAGTATGCTACAATAATAACTAAAATAAAACGATATAGTAGTTATATTAAATAAAACGATATAGTAGTTATATTTTTCTTTTGTGGGAGTGATTTACAATATCACTAGCTTGAAAAAAATCCAAAACATCGTGACACTTTAAAAAAGTCGATATTGTGAATAGATAGATACATCGTGACACAAAAAAAAAAGTCTCGTTTTGGATAAACTTTGTCTGACTTCAGTTTCTTGATGTGTTATGCAATAATATATACACAGTAGCAAGGAGATATTATTATTGTTTTTCAAAATACAATGGATCACAAAGTGTTCCCCTGCGTTTTTCTAGTAATAAGGAGCTATAAAGCCAAGAAAAGTCATGCCAACAACCCATAATTTAGGTATGGCAAAGATATTTTTGGAAGCATGGACTGCTGATGTCACCTAATTTGTCTTTGAGTATGGTCGCTGATGTAAAAAGTCATGGCTGAAAATACCATTCGCTGATTTATTACGAGAGAAAAATACTGTTGGCTCACAGAAAAAATATAGTTTATAAGACAAGGTAACATACTCTAGTTTTGTTTAGATGTGAAAACTTTTTAGATTTCGCTGTTGTAGCACTTTTGTTTGTTTGTGGTAAATATTATTTAATTATAGACTAACTAAAATCAAAAGATTTATCTCGCGATTTATAGATAAACTGTGTAATTAGTTTTTATTTTCATCTATATTTAATGTTTCATGCCGTAAGATTCGATGTGACGGAAATCTTGAAAACTTTTGTTTTTTGATAACCTAAACAAGCCTAGGTTCGTTTCTAGTCCGGCAACGGGGACTGTGGGCCTTGTCATGAAAAAAAATCGTACAATACTCTTTCCATGGATCGTCATCGACCGTCTCGCGACCCCGCGAAATGGACCGACTGTGCCAGCCCACAACATAACCGTAATAAAAGGAAGGAAGGCGGACCAAGACCTACATCTCGCGACTCCGTAGGCTCGCGGGCCGGCCTCCTGGGCGCAAGGTCGGCTAGCAAGCACGCACCTTTGGGCCGAGAGAAGGGGGCCCAGGTTTCGCCGCCGGCCCGTGCGCGACGCGCAAACTGGCGCACGGTCCGAAACGTGGAGAGAGAGAATCTGCAAGCTGCCCGCCGCGACATCAGGAACGCGTTTTTTTTTTTGCGTGTACACAAATCTTAAAAGCATTTTTGAATGGTAGGAGATAAGCAGAGCATCTCTAACAGTTTGTTAAAAATTGTTTGCTATATCTTGAGTTTTAACAACTTGCTAAAAGTTTTGGCAAGTGAAAAAAATGACCATCTCTAATAGTTTGCTATTTTGGCTTGCCAAATTAAAAAAAGTCCCACACCTCAACTACTCATACATCAAACCAACTACTGATCCATCTATCCCGGCGCGCGTTGTCTTCATCACGTCGACGCATCTGTGAAACATATCTTGTTTTGGAACCATCATCTATTATTTTATTTTGGAATCATTATCTGTGAAACATATTTTGTTTGTGCAATTAGTTTTTATTTTTGTTTATATTTAATACTCTATGTATACGTCTAAAGATTCGATGTGACGATAAATCTTGAAAAGTTTTTAGATTTTGACTGGAAGTAACAAGTGTGCACAAAATAATCAACCAAAGTGGAAAGAAAACTGTTGGTGCGTGCACGGACCACTCTACTGCACCTTTGGACTCGGAACAGACGGACTTCAGAGAGCCGAGGGACAGAACCTTGTAGAGCCAAGGAACAGACGGCAGCACAGTAGCAGTTTGGCGGAAGCAGCGCACGGCACTCTCTGTACCACAGCAGGACAAGACAGCAGCAGCAGCTCTCTGTACCACAGCACAGCGCGACAACACAGCAGCACGACAACACAGCAACAGCCTGTACCACGCTGACAATAGCCCAGAAAAATTTCGCACAGCGAGCGAGAAGGAAGAGAGACGACGCGGGAGGCGGATGCGCGAACGAGTACGCGCGTGTAGAAATACGCGCCCGGCACTCGAAGATGGCAAGTGGAAATTTTTAGCAAACATGTTTAGCAAACTATTGGAGAGAGTTTTTACCATTGATTTGTCAAAATTTATGGAATGACAAATCATTTAGCAAACTGTTGGAGATGCTCGCTGGCACATGCTACAATATATTATCGCTTCAACGCTCCTCCACCCAGGGTTACAGCTTCAATGCTGGTCGACTACGATCAATCACCGGGAGAAAAGGAAACAAAGGTCTTGTTTACTTCCAACCAAAAATCTAAAAAATTTCAAGATTCTTTGTCACATCGAATCTTTAGGCCTTGTTTAGTTTGGGAAAAATTTTGGATTTCGCTACTGTAGCACTTTCGTTTGTTTGTGGCAAATATTATCCAATCATAGACTAACTAGGATCAAAAGATTCGTCTCGTGATTTACAGGTAAACTACGTAATTAGTTTTTGTTTTCGTCTATATTTAATGCTTCATGCATGTGCCGTAAGATTCGATGTGATGGGGAATTTTGAAAAATTTTGGAAACTAAACAAGGCCTTAAACGTATGCATGGAGTATTAAATATAGACGAAAATAAAAACTAATTGTACAGTTTAGTCGGAATTGACGAGACGAATCTTTTGAGTCTAGTTAGTCTATAGTTAGACAATAATTATCACAAACAAACGAAAGTGCTACAATGTCGCAAAATATTTTTCTTTGAGAACTAAGAGCATCTCCAAGGGACTTTGCAAATGAATTTTGCATTTGGTGTTGTTTGCAAAGTCCCAAAATCATTTACAAAGTCTAAAAATAGTCCAACTTTAAGGGACTTTGCATTTAGACTTGGCAAACCCAAAATGTGGACCTCACCCTCGAATTTTTTTTCACCGATCGCGCCCGCACGTTTTTTTCTTCGCGCTATTTTGACGTACATCGTGCGTGCTAGTCGCCGCCCAGGCCAGGTCGCCGCCAGTTGCCGCCGAGCCCAGGCCGCGTTCGTCGTTCGTCGCCGTCGTCGTTCGCGTCAGTTCGGCTCTGTCCACCTCTGTCCTCCTCCGAGGGAAGGTCCCCGCAAGGGAAGGTCCACCTCCGTTCCCACGCCGTGGCCGCGTACGTCGTCGTTCGTGGACGCGCGCGAGTCTCCGTGGTCACGCCGCCACCAGTTCGGTGCGTCGTCGTGAAGACACAAGGATGACACAGACGGCAGGGAGGGCGGACGAGCGTAAAGAAATCGCGCGGGGTAGGGGGCGGGGGGACGGAGTCCGACGTGGAAGGCCGAAATTATAGATGCAAAGAGGTGGAAAGGTTTGCATATATGTTGATGAGGACATCAACACCATCGATATATCCGCACCTCCAGCGTCTCTCATCGAAAGATCAGGCGAAAACCCTAGTGGGTTCACATCATATGTAAAGTCTCAACCTCTATTTACAAAGTTAACCAAATTGCAAACCTTATTTGCAAAACCATTAGAGACAAATAGAGCAATGCAAAGTTTGTTTGAAAAGCCGTTGAAAATGCTTCTAAACAACGTCAAAGAAACCGGCATCGCCGAGCTCCGAGGGTCTGACTTTGCCGCTGCTTGGGCCCGCCTCCTACCGCGTCTCCCGCCGGATGTAGGGGACCGAGAGAGAATGATCGGGCACCTGCGCTCTTGCTCTCACACCGGTCACCATTCACGGAGACCGAGACGCCGACTTCGTTCACTCGATCGCGCGGACTCCACGGCGGCGACGGAGGCAAATAGGGCGGCGCGGTAGCAACGCCTAATCCAGTGCTATTCGCGCGGCGTCTTGGAGGCATCACAGACAGAGAGCAGGTGAGAGTGATCTCGTTATGTCCTTCTGAACCAATGCCCGTCCTCCGCGCGTCGCCACCCTTTCTCAGCAAGCCACTCTCGCGCTCTGCTTTCGGTCCAAGCGGCGTCCCACCTGATGAGTCGCAGCCACAGTCAGACGGTCCTGTCCCTTCTAAGGTCCAGGAGTGTCAACGGCGTCCATGGAGGCTGCGCCAAGAAGTGGCTTCTCGCGGCAAGGAGAAGGCAGCAGGAGGAGCAGGCCTGCCGTCGATGGACCTGCATGTGTGAAAGGCCGCAGGAGGAGCAGAGTCCGCCACAACTACTGCAACTTCATGGCCAAGTACGTAGCCTTATTTTCTCTCTCTGCTTTTGGCTCGGTTTCGGTTTCTTGCGTGTTTGTTTCCGATGATAAATTTCTAACAAGCGTTGTTTTTTCAATTGTTACTATTTTGCGAAATTGATTATCATTTTGTATTATTCTTGCTGCTTATCCTCTGAAATAGCCATGGGAAGGCATACAATACATTTTCATTTAACAATGCCTAGATCATATATACAGATAAGGCGTAGAACTTGTGTGTGAATAACGATGTGCGATAGATGAATTCAGTTATCTGTATTAACGTGAATTTTTTCCCTGTGCGATAGATAACTTTTTATTTTTCTGATTTTAATTAACTCATTACAAATTCTTTGGACACAATGTACTCTATTGAAGATGTTGAATGAATTTTTTTGGGGAAATTCATACGGCCTTGTATGGAGGAGCTCTGTTGTGCGGTAAAGAGGCTTCCCACGAATAATTCAGTGTAAATTCATATTGTTCTCATTTTTTCTGGAGGCCTACATGACCTTGAGAAAAAAGGAAAAAAAGAAACCTCCGTGTGCCTCATTTAAGGTACAATTTTTGCCGTGAGTCATTTGGTTACTTGACAGAACTAAAAGATGTCAGATCTTTTTTTTTTCAAAGGATTAAGTCTACTTTTAGCCTCTCAACTACTGGCCGAGTTTAACTTTAGCCCTCAACTACAAAACCGTCTAATTTTCACACTCAACTATCGAAACCGGTCACTTTTAGCACCCGGAGAGAGGACAGAGCGGTTTTGAACCACTTTAAGCTGTTTTTACTTTTTCTTTTCTATGGTTAAACCTGTGAATTTTGAACTTTTGAAGCATTGGAAATTCTTTAATTTTTTTGGGTAGCCTTGTCATGATGTTCTCTATGCAGAAAAATGCGAAACTATGAAATTAAGTATTTTTTTGGATGCTAAAAAATTAGCTCTTTTAATCAATAAATACATGTTCTATGATTTTTTAGGATAATATATATATATCCTATGATCATGAAACTTTTTGTGTAACTGTTTTATACTAAGATAGACCATCAAAAAAAGTTTAAGATTAATTTAATGATGTTTGCTTATGTCCCGAATTTATATATAATTAATAAAACATATAAATTAGGGATATAAGCAAACATCATCAAATTAATCTCAAACTTTTTGTGAAGGTCTATCTTAGTATAAAAAAGTTATGAAAAAAGTTTCATGATCATAGGATATATATATTATCCTACAAAAATCATAGAACATGTATTTATTAATTAAAAGAGCTAATTTCTGAGCATAAAAACACTACTTATTTTTATAGTTTCATATTTTTCCTTCATAAAAAACATCATGACAAGGCTACCCAACAAAATTTGATGAATTTACCATGCTCAAACAATTCACTATAAAATTCACAGATTTAACCATAGAAAAGAAAAAGGAAAAACCGCTCAAAGTGGCTTAAAACCGTCATGTCCTCTCTCCGGGTGCTAAAAGTGACCGGTTTTGATAGTTGAAGGTGAAAAATAAACGTTTTTGTAGTTGAGGGCTAAAATTTAAACTCGGCCAATAGTTGAGGGGCTAAAAGTGGACTTAATACTTTTTCAAAAGATCAGATCTTTTACTTTCTGATGACACACATGCTTATTCAAGCTTGTGTGTTTCTGAAACTTTGAGTTGGCAATGCCTATTTTTTGCATCTCACTTTTTGGTGGCCTACAATTCAATACATACAGACACGGTATTTACTTGAGTTTCTATTTCTGTATTTCTGGTAAGTTACCCTAAGCTTGGTGATTTGTGTTGGTTAGTCATTCCATGTGCCCTGACAACCTTGGATCACTGATCACTAGAAGTTAAAGTACAATTTTTGCTGTGAGTTTATGCTTGACTGTACATATTCAGATTTTTATATGATACTATTTTATTTCTTTAGTTTTTGAATTGTACGTTATGGTATCCTTTTTAAGTTTTGCACCAAAAAATTGAGTAAGATGGCTCAAGGAAAATTTATTGCCTTGTGTTTAAATGAGGCACAGGTAGGCCAATCTCTAAATAGGAATCCTGCCTCCAAAAGCGGGCCTGTGGATCAGGCCAGGCCACGTCACCCAATAACCCGTTAACTGTAGGATCAAGTCAGCTCGTCATGTGAACCGTCCGATGCGAATGTTAGCGGGTCTGTCACCCATTAAACCGTGAAACTGGGCGCTCATGTATATTCGCGAACCCGCTCAAGCTACCAGTCCCCTCGCAAGCAACGAGAAGGTGCCAGCCCACAGTTCGCCTGTTACGCCCCCTCCTCCCAGGTGAAATTGGCTATTATACAACTCTAAACGTTGGATTTCTCTATAATAAGACTCTTAACGTTTGTTTCTCCTAAATAGGACTATAAATAATTACAATCAGCTCTAATGACATTTTGTTTCTTTTTTAATATCTTTTGTCATCTAAAAATACATGTACTTTCCGTATTGACCCTATTACCCTTCAGCTATCATATGGTACTGAATTCCATCGATTCATCTACGAGACGCGAGACGCCGCACGACGTTCCTCCTCGCATAGTGGTGTCAATTAGCTTGGATTTTCTTATTTGCGCCCTTTCGCAAGACCTCAATTTCAGATCAGATGGCTTAAAAGGCGAGCAGGACTAAGAAATATCGTGCTGGAAAGCTAAGAAATATCGACGCAGTCCTTTCTCCTTTTCCTAAAACCTGCACTTATGCAGTAAAATAAGTGCAGTAAACTGTGGTCGGACGCCGCCGGGAATTTGATGAAATTGGAGGGCTTGCAGCCTTGCACCATGAGATCATTGACGCTAGATTTATCGGAGAGGGTTCGAGCGAGCCGAGGGCACATCTGCACATCCCTATCACCAAGCAGCCAAATTCAGCAGTGCGGTGCCGGTGCGGCGGGTGACGGGGGTAGCAGAGCAGCCGAGCTGCCGATGCCGAGAGCAGGGGAAACTGAAAAGGAAGGGAAGCTGCAGGGGAAACTGGAAAGGAAGGGAAGCTGCTCGTCTCGGCGGTGTTCACGTGCGAGGAGGAGCGTCATGCGGCGTCTCGCGTCTCCTAGATGAATCGATGGAATTGAGAAACATATAATATAGGGTCAATATAAAAAATACATATATTTTTAGATAACAAAGACATTAAAAAAGAAACGAAATATTATTAGAGCTGATTGTAATTATGTGCACTCCTATTTAAGAGAAACAAACGTTAAGAGAAACTCAACGTTTGGAGTCATGTAATATCCCAATTTCTCTCCTCCCAGCCGCGCCGGAGAAGTCTAAGGAGGGGGGACGCCAGTGCTCCGGCACCCGAGACCACCGCGTCGTGCGCTCACGCGGGGGTCTTCGGCCCACACCCCCGCCCGTACCGAGGTGGCCGGGGCCACTGGTGCCGCCAACCGCGCCGGGGATGCCGCGCCCACGCTCGGCCGCCGTCGGAGACACCGCCGTGTGCCCCTCCACCATGTGCTTGTCGCGACGCCGTTGTCCCTCTCCATCACCTCCCTAGGCCATGGCCGCTTCTCCCTCCTCCGCATCCCCCGCTCGGTTTGGTCTCTCCTGTTTCGTGCCACCTCGAGCTCATAGGGCTCCTCGCGTTCCTCAACTGCGTCGATTTACCACAGCTGGCCACTGCCGTGGAATCACGCGAAGAGAATAATGCATGGCGGAGGAGGACTTGGCGTGGCTCGGTGCTGGCTAACAAGCTCCGGCTCTGTTGTACTCATTTGTGACTAAGGAGCAGGTAAGATGGCTTCTTCTCGCGGCGTGAGGATGGGGCTCTATTGGGCTGGCCAGCCGGTGGAGCAAGACCGCGATGAAGCCCATCTAGCAGCCGTCGACCATCAACAGCAGGTGTCATCTTCCCCAAGGCTCGTCTTTCACACTGCTATTCCTCTGCCTGTACGCTGTACTGCTCTGGCATAAGAAACGGTTGCTTGCAAGGTGTTTGATAAAATGTCAACCATGACTCTAGAACCAAATTCAGTGTGGTCCAGCTATAGGCAATTGTGGTGAGTTCCAGTTGATTAATGAATCAAACTTTTCACTATTCTATATGAATAGACAAACATAAATGGAACACGGGCTATCAGTCTTACTATTTTTGCATTTGATTTCTAAAGTTTTCCATTTACATTGTATTGGCCTGATCAATTTACTGGTTCTTCCTATACCTAAATATTAATGTGTTTTCAATAAATGTTATATTCCAAACCTGTTGTCTTAGAGGATATAATGTATCAGTTTTGTTGCAAAAGAATGTGAATTCAAATTTCATAGAAATACATGCGTTCTTTCAGGATTATTTCTGTTAGCACCATCATTGTCTAAACAGCTTTTACAGTTCAGTTCTCACATATACACCACACGAAGGGTGGCTTTACAAGTTCTGAACATAGTGCGCAATCTAGAATAGGTGCCCCAAGAACAAAGGACTGACTGTCTACTATACTAGGAATCAATGATAACCCATGGAGACCATGCAGACCTGAGCGTAAATATCTACATAATGTTCTGAACTTTCATACTTACATAAATATAAAAAAAATCGTACCTTGGTACCATGGTTTGATTTGCAATGACCTTAAAAGTGGGCACGACACAAATATCTACATAATGTTTAACATGTTTTCAAGTTATAGAATTCAATACTATGACATTTATACTACATTCCAGGTTAGTTTACAAGTTTATAGATCATTTACTAATATAATAAATTTGAGGGGCAAAGTATATTAACTGAAAGTTCTAACTGGAAATTCCAACAATGCTGGTCAACAGCTCCTTGCCTCTCTAATTATTTCACGAATTCATCAGCTCCAATTTGGATTCAGTTTAATATAGTTCATTCTTTTGTTGTCAGAAACAAAACTTTTCCTTTATCGGTGATTCTCTCCTCTTTCAAGTGCTGGGAACATATATGGTAGACTATTTTTACACTTAGTAAAAATTTGTGCTATCGGTTCGTTAAAATAACAAGCCTTCCTATCTTTTACACAGCTTTAAGCTCAAGTTAATGCCTTCTCTGCTCAGATTTCTCTGTTTTGCTTTGGTATTCTTAGGCACATGTTCAGGTTGCGGCATACGGCTTAGTACTGAAAAATCTCTATATGATACAGTCTTGAGACGTGGGTCCTCCATTTCTTTTTTGTAGCTTGTTAAAATCAGACAAAGGTCTTCCCTATGACCATCGCTTTTACTAAAAATTTTGTGTGTAACATCTGGTTTTTCAATTTTGAAATTGATATCTCAACTACTTTTATCTTCACTTAACACTAAATAACAACATAAATAGACAACGATGATATTAACCAAACAAGAAAAATAACTAATTTCTCAAAGAATGTTTGCATATTAACAATATCTTATTTGTAGTCATCACACAGTCAAGCTTTAATACTATTTTTTCACCAAATTCTTGAGCTCTTGGATTTCACACAAAATCACCAAATTATCTTTGCCATATTTACCACCATTTTTTCAGCTCTAGAAATTTATATCTCATTCAGTGTTATTCATTATACAAAATATATGAACATGCACATATACTTGGTTGGCTTTTAGAATTTTTTTTTGGACTCCCTAGAGAACCCTACCATCTAGACTTCATGTGGCCTTATTGTGCCACCTGAAGATAGCCTGATCCAAGCAATACAAAATTCTGTGTTTGTAACTTATTGTTTTTGCTTTGATAGGTACTCTGGAGTAAGATTCAAGCAATAATTATTATATGTAACTAATAATTATTATATGTAACTTTTTATTTCACACTTTTTTCTGCAGGTACTGATGTCCAAAGTTACTGACTACTTATTCTGAAGATGCACAGATCTTTTGGTGACTAGCCATGATACAAGTTCCACGTTATCTTTTGGAAAAAAAAGATCCATCCTTTGGTGTAGATATAAAGCTTTGTATGTAGCAGCATACACCACTATTCCGTACTTTAGTAAGATCAAGTACATTCCCTCAAAAAAAAGATCAAGTAGGTTAATTAGGAGGTCAATCGAAAGCTTCTAATCAATAGAGCTCCTCAACATTCTACACATACAGTATATATACTTAACCGAAGAAAAAATGTTTTCCATCGAACCTCGATATATGGAATGGCAATGAGCATTTAGTTTTGTAGCCAGCAATCAAAATCTCATCTCTATTCTTATTATTACCACTGACCCAATCACAAGCTAAGCGCGGCAAAGCCGCGCCCGCGTTTCAGTATTGTAGTCTATAGAAAGGGGCACACTATTAGCGTTAGCACCATGTGAGACCAGTATTGTTCTAGAATTAACTTTGGACTTAATATGACCCATAGCTTCTACGTGCACTAATATCTGTTGTTAACTTATATATTCCCTTCATCACAAATTATAAGTCATTCTAAGAATCTTAGAGAGGCAAACTATCTAAGTTTAACAAAATTTATATGATATAAAATAATGACTATTATGATATCAACTAAGTATTATTAGATTCTTCATTAATTAGATTTTCATAGCATACTCACTTTATGATACAAATCTTAGTATTTCTCTCTATAATTTTGGTCAAACTTAAAAATGCTTTGACTCTCTAAGATTCTTGGAATGACTTATAATTTGGAATTGAGGGAGTACTATGCAGTGGCTATATTTCTCATTTTGGCATGAGGTAGCATTGAAAATAAGTTAGGCAACTTCTTGTATGGTTCTAAACTATGTTCATTTGTAGCTCCCTATGCGAGGACCTGCCATTGCATACTTGGCACAAGCTAAAAACTAGATAACCTGATTCAACCTTTGGAGGTTTCATGCTGCCTGATGTCAAATTCAGGAACTGACCGTGCAAGTGCATGATCTTTAGCGACCACTTCCATCTTAACTCTTCCGGTGACTATTTCCTATGTCTTGACGTTCATGGGGGGGGGGGGGGGGGGGGGTGGTTTCAGCGAACCATCACTCTTTGGAATGGATTGTCCTACCATGCTAACCGCTGGGCAAAGAGCAGAAGCAAGTTCTGATTTCTGCTCATGCTCCAGTCCAATTGTCGCAACCCTATATGCAATGTCACGGGCAATGGAACTGCAAAAGAGAATTGTATCGATAGCCACTTCTAAAGTCAAGCATCTCTGAGTTTGTTCTCTTGACCTCTCAATTGTAATCGACGATTCTTGTAAAATCAGATATAAAACCGTGTTATTGACGGGGCAAAAAAAAAGGCAGGCTGAAGGGCGTCCGGATGCGTCTTGTGCGCCAGACGCGCGGCCGCTAGCTATTGCAAAATTTAAGTTCACCTTATATTTTTATCCAACTTATAATTATATTTTCATCCAACTTATAATCATAAATTAACTCAGTTTTGGCTAATTCACTTGAGATTAGAGTACGATTGACAGCACCGTAGCGGATCCTCCTCGGTTCAGACCGTCTTTCTGCGTTGGGTGGGCCGGGTCGCCTTGCGTTTTTTGTTTTCCTCTTTCAGATGCCATGTTTTTTAGTCCTCTGTATATGCCATGCAGATCTCAGTCACAATTACACTAGAATCAACACCTTCAATAATATTTTTAAAAACAAATACGTATCTCTGTTAACAAAAACAAAACCCGACACTATGTATCCACCTAAATTTTAAAATTCTCGATCTATCATATTTTTAAAAATTTATTTTAGAATTTCAAAATACTACTCTCCGTATAGGATTTAGAAGTCATTTTGGACAAAGTTTGAATCAAACATTTGCAAATGTGAAAATTATATGAATAGATTTGTCTTAAAAATATTTTCATAAAAATATACATATATCATTTTTTTTGAAATTTTTTTGGTGGAGAAGTGCGGGGCATACATATATTACATAGACTAATAGCTATAAATACTTCAGATACATCATATATTATTAAGAACTTAATTAATGGTTATTTTGTCTTTTGAAAAAAAAGTGTTAGGTCTCTTATCACGGCTCACGATCGTAGTATCTTCTTGTGCCTAATAATTTGTCTTCTATTATAACTAACTAACCACAAGTGCTTTTTTGATCCAAATACAAGGTGTGTTTGTCTACTCTTTTCAGATCCAAATACAAGGGGCTTGTCAACTCTTTTACATCTATATCTTATCATTTTATACTTAGATTCTTATTTAGAGTACTTAGGCCAGTCTCAATGCATAGTTTTATGACACGATTACCAAAACTATAAACTAGGTAACCGAGCCATACGAGTTTTATGGGGATGAAACTCCTCTCTCATCTGATGAAACTCCTTCATTTAATAACCCTGTCAAGTCAATAATTTTGCTTATGTGGCACTCTATTTAATGTGCATGACACTCTCATGAAACATGCATTGAGATTAGCATTAGAGAAGAGGGATCTATTCAGATTAGAATATGATTCTTAAGGAAAAAAGTGTCTACATTCAGGGATGGTTGTCTCTGCCTACGTTACGATAAGTTCAAGGCTATTATCGCTAAATGTAGACAATAAGACGGATAAAAATTATAAATCGACGTACGGGCACTTTTGCTAGTATTAACCGAATTGCCCGATGTCTATATACAGCAATTTCTTTTTTCCTCTGACAAAGAACCATTGATCGAGTATCCTATGGTAAGCACCATTTGTGGCGTGTTTGGAACAAAGAAATACAAACACAGAGGAAAGAAAAAAAAGTAGAGAAATAAGATAGGAGTGTTGTGAGAAAATCAGAGGAATAGAAAAACATAGGAAAATATAGAGGCGTTTGGAATGCATGAATTTATACGATGTGATTAAAAAGAATGAACATTTGTTTTGTTATTTCTAATGATTATTAAAAGGAAAAAGAATGGTAACTGACGCATCATTCTCGTAAACTTTCGAAGGACCATGGTACAGTTCAACAGACAAAGCCTGCACTTTCTCTCTCCGTGAGCGAGTGACGATGGCGATTTGCCTCGGACTTCTGTGAAAACACGAGTTTGAACTGGAATACTGGATGTTTTGTTTCCTGCGTACCTATCCTTTCCTCTAGAACGGCAATCTGCTTTCCTCCATTCGAAACACAAGATGATGTCAGCAAACTATAGAAATCGATTTCCTTCAAAATTCCTACAAAGCCTCCATTCCATTTTGACTAATCTCGCGCGGTCGCACCAAATCCAGGTCAAAACCGTGCGATTAGTTTCCAGTCCCATTCAAAGCTGAGCCTCTTCCTCCTTTGCTCCTACTCCGGGCTGCGACGCGCCGGCCGGCACGAGGTGTTCGACGAATCGCTGCGCCCTGACTGGCCACCACGGTGCGTGCCGGGAGCCGCGCCGCGGCGGCGGCGGCGGCCATGGGCGCCACGGCCTTCGACTTCGAGTACAAGAGGTTCGTTAAGTACCACACCGTACTCTTGTGTCTTCTCCAGTTGAAATCCATGCAGGAGGCAGGGCAGAAGCGCGCCCGGCTGGGCGCGCGCGACATCGTCGTGCCGCGCGCCACGTGCTCCGCGCTCTAGCCGTCTAGCATCGACGCAAAATGACTTTTTTTTTCCTTTCTTCTTTCGGTCCCCTCCTCGCCGTCCCCAATCTGCGCTGCCGCTTCTTCTTCTTCTCCAATTCTCAATTCCTCTTCGTCGCCTCGCGCCTGGGCGGGCATCCCTCGGGTGCCGCGCCAGCAGCAGGGGTGCGGTGCAGTTAACGCCAGCGCGCGTGGCTCCACGGCCCGGTCTTGCCGCGATCCGTTGCAATCCTGATTCCCTTCCTCTCCAGAATTCCTCCTCCCATGTGCGTGGATCTCGGGGCCCGCGCGGGCTAGGGTTTATGGCTTTGGTCAATCCATGGCGTGCGGTGCCGAGGTCGCCCTGTCGCTTCTTCTTTAATGCGCGCTGATCCCCATGGACGCCGAGTCCCCACGGTAAAATCCCAGGCGGGTCTCCTCTGCCCATTTCGCCTGCCTATTCTTCTCTCCTACCGTCTCTTGTCTTGTTCCTTGTTTTCGTATTGCCTGGTGGTGCAAATGCCGTTGTTGGGGTTCCCTCCGGGAGCTGTGGTTGATGGTCCTGAGGTTTGGCGCAGGGACGCTTATGGATTCGCGGTGCGGCCACAGCACGTGCAGCGTTTCCGCGAGTACGCCAAGATTTACAAGGTAGTAATTTACTTTGCCGTACTGGAAATGTTATGTTCCTTGTCTGTTTATGGGAAAGTTTTGATCTTGATTTTGGGGGATTGTTTGTTAGGAAGAGGAGGAGGAGAGGGCGCACAGATGGAGGGACTTCTTGGACAGGTTGGCTGAGTCAGCCAATGTGCCCGCCACACCCAGCGTTTCACCATATGCAGCTACCAGGGATGGTGCCACAGGAGCAGATCAGGCGCAAGAGAATAACAACATCGGAACACATTGTGATGATGATGAAGAAGAGGAGGGAGCTGAGAATGCAGAAGGTAACAATAAATTGGAAAACCCGAAGGAAGCTGATACCAGTGTTGAATCACGAGAAGCAAATGGTAAGTCAGAAGATCTGAAAGATGTAACTGACAACTTGGATGAAGTGAAAGAGGAGACTAGTAGTAGCTCTACAGAAGCAATCAAAGCCTTAGAGGGCTTGATGGAAGCCAATGGTGACGTTGAAGAACTAAAAGATTTTAATGAAAGCTCAGAAGAATTGGAAGAAGAGAATAATGAAAACTTGGACAAGCTGGTAGAGCTCTTCTTGGATAAGGGGTTGTTGGATGAACTGAAGCCCATAAAAGTTGAGTCCCGGCGGCGGGTACGGGCAGCGCTTAGCATCATTGATAAAATGATGAGCTCTCGGGTAGTGAAGGGTGGTAATGGTGCAAATGATACTCATGGAAAGGATGGAGCACAGCTTGCTTCTATTGAAGAGGAAGGAAGGACTGCAGAAGTGAGTCATGACAGAGATCCAGCTGAGGTTGAGGAGCCTTGTGTTGTGGAGAAGGTTGAACTTGGACAGGAGACACCTGATGATTCTACAGGTACTGCTTTGGAGGGAGGCAATGATGGGTCTTATTTTCCTTGGAGGGAGGAGCTTGAGAGCTTGGTTCGTGGAGGCGTGCCAATGGCTCTTAGAGGAGAGGTGCAACTGCAACCAGTTCTGCAAATCGCTGCTGTCTGCTTAGTGTGTGAGATTTTATGCCTTTATGCTCACATATTGTTGACTTCCCTGCAGATATGGCAAGCATTTGTGGGTGTCGGTGCTCGGAGGATTACTGGGTACTACAACAAATTGCTTGATGACAGGACTGTGACATTGGATGAAAAGGACCTTGTGGACCCAGTGGTCAATGAACAAAGAAGTGCACTGAGAAAAGTTACACAGCCTGAGAAGTGGAAAGGACAGATAGAGAAGGTTGTTTTCTGCAACAGTTTGAATTTAGAGGAAGCATGCCATGGTTGACAAGCTCTAGTGTTTCTATACACTTGATTTCTATTTTCGTTACAGGATTTGCCACGAACATTTCCAGGACACCCTGCATTAGATGAGGATGGGAGGAATGCTTTGAGGCGGTTATTAACCGCATATGCAAGGCATAATCCATCAGTTGGGTACTGCCAGGTAAATTGATGACAATTGAAGGATTTTTTTTAATATCTAGCCTCTTGTTAGCTTAATTGAATAGAACGAGATAGATTGTAATCCTAATTGGTGCATGCAAACTATGTAAGGTCAGGTTCTCATGTTCAGTTGAGCATTTGAGCTAAATTGTAATGTGTGGCCTTAAATGTTGAGAGATCCATTATAAGCTATGAGCCTATGATAAGTGATACATTTTCAATCATTAGTGCTGGACTTCTGTTGAGCAAAATATTTCTTACACCATATACCTATGGTAACTTCAGAAGGGATTTGACATAATGTAAAATCAGTGAAGTCTATCTCCACATAAAGAATTTCATTGTAGCCATCTTTACCAGGTCAGAAAAACGACCACATGTACTATGAAGTTTATAGCTATATTTATATTGCCTTCAACAAGCCTCACAGTTGAAGAGTTTAAACCAATTTCTGAAATAACCACTATCACCAAAGTTTATAGCTATATTTATCTTCACTTGTTTTCTCTTGCAGGCCATGAACTTCTTTGCTGGGCTATTTTTGCTATTCATGCCTGAAGAAAATGCATTTTGGTATGTCTTTAAATGTACCTTGTATACGGAAGGGAAAAAAAAAGGCTCAGTGGCTTTTTTTAAGTGCAAGACTGTATGGCTTCTCCATTTTCACTTGTTTTTGAATTTCAGGGCTTTAGTAGGGGTTATTGATGATTATTTTGATGGATACTACACTGAAGAAATGATTGAATCTCAGGTACTTTTGAATTTGTGGATCTTGATGCATGCACTCTTTTCCATGAAAAAATTGAACTATGTTGCTGCTCAATACACAGGTTGACCAACTCGTCCTTGAGGAGGTTGTACGAGAAAGGTTCCCTAAATTAGGTATGTTTTCCAATTATATCACTATATTCGTCTTTGCGATGTGTAATTATGTGTTAAAAAATCGCACGTGTGTTTGTCTCACTATTGCTTAATATTTTGAAGGCACTGTATGTCAAAGTATCTACACTTAATGTTTCTTCCATTGAAGGTTCTTGTTATGGTTATTACTTGACACTTACATCAATTGCAATTTTCTTCAGCCAAACATATGGATTTCTTGGGAGTTCAAGTGGGATGGGTGACTGGACCATGGTTCCTTTCAATTTTCATCAATATGCTTCCATGGGAAAGTGGTCAGGTTTTATACAGTGTCTTGGTTCTTCCATTATGATATGTGCTATTACAATTTTTTTTGCTGGTAGTTCACTGCTGTAAGATTGGTTAAACCCCTTTTGGTGGTTGACTAATATTTAAATCTCACTATCAGCATATGGAAAATCTTCTTATGTTTTTGTAGGTTACATATTCTGTTACCATACGTGTGCTATTGGTTTCTAAGTAATACTTTACCTCTCTTGTAGTACTTCGTGTTTGGGATGTCATCCTTTTTGAAGGAAATCGTACAATGTTGTTCAGAACGACGCTTGCTTTGCTGGATTTATATGGTATTAGTTATCCCTTCTTAGCCTGAATATTAACATCCGGAAAGTGTTAATATTTGTTCTTTTTTTTTTACCAATTTTGATGTGCAACCAACATTGTTGTGTTGTCTTCATACATTAATTTGCAGGGCCTGCACTGGTGACCACAAAAGATGCTGGAGATGCAATTACACTACTGCAGTCTCTGGCTGGATCTACTTTTGACAGCAGCCAGCTTGTATTGACAGCTTGTATGGGCTTCCAATCAGTTAGAGAATTGGGATTGAAAGAGTTAAGGAAAAAGCACAGGCCTGAAATTTTAACTGCAATGGAGGAAAGATCGAAAGACCGGGGCTCCTGGAAAGATAAGAAGGGGTTAGCAACCAAACTTTATAGCTTTAAGCATGATCCTTCATTCGTGTGCTCACCAGTTAAGTCCAAGGACGGGTTAGATGGTTCAAAGGTGAATGGAGAGATTGGGCCAGCAAATCTTGAGACCTATCTTACTGCTAGTTCTATACTGGATAATGATTTGGATCAGGGTGTTGATCTTCAAGATCAGGTAACAACTCCTCTGATAGTATTTATCTTTTGGATATGCTATTTCATTTCTGTGAACAATATGAAAAGTATCATATTTTTTCTGTGTTCAAATATATTATTTAAACTCCTGGTTAAAAATCTGTTGATTCCTAATGGTTCTATATCAATATCACAATCTTTTATTTTGTAGAACTGAATGGTTCTGTTCAAGTGTTCATAATGTTCATATTTTCTAGCTTAGAATTATATCCTGACATATCTTTACAACCCAAGTATTCGAAGATTATTTTCTTATGCATATGTGGTGAATTTTACATGTGCAATGCTGCAATATTCATACAGGTGTCATGGCTAAAGATTGAACTATGCAAGCTGCTCGAGGAGAAAAGATCAGCTGATCTCAGGTTTGGGTTATATTTTTTTTCTTGAATACACAGGACTACAGGAGAGTTGTGTATCATTTCACTAAAGAAGAAAAGGAACCGATTACAAACCCCACACCACGTCACCCCACAGGACATAATTAGCGTGCCAGTTAAACAAAGGACAACGACCCAACCTAGAGAAAATACCACAAAAACTATACAAAAAGTCAGGACTGGCTCAAAGAGATGCTTTGCACCAGCCCCACATGGCACACCACATTGTTCTGTTTTCCCTGATGTCTCTCCCCGACAACCTCACAACTAGGTTTGCATTAGGGGACACCGAGTTCAAGATGCAATCTTGCAATGTTTCCAAATTTTCCAAGTGTCAAGAATGATCTAAGTGTTCAGATCTTTCCTGAATTGTTTGTCAACCTGTTTGAGGGACCCACTCCATCATCCTGAGAATCTGCCAATGTCAGGAATTGGTGCCAAGAAAGGAAACCCACACACTGGGGTTGCTAAACCCTCTGACACCACCAGAGGAAAATGGAAAGTGCTGCATATTTTCTTCCTCCTAATCACAAAGAGGAGCAAGGTGCGATGTGGGCCTCACTTAGGAAGTCTATCAGCCGTACAACAATGATTCAGAAGAGCCAGCCACAAGAAAAATTTGCTGTGCAATGGAACCCAAGATTTCCAGATCCTTTTCCAAAGGGCAAAATGATTAGTGCCCACAAAAAAAAAAAAACTTTGTTGGTGAATTCCCAGGTGTATGTACCTGAGTTGGTCAACTTCCATGTATGCTGGTCCTGCACATCAGGGTGCAGAACTATTTCTTCCGCTCAGTCCCATATCAATAGGTATTCTTCATGGCCTGAACCCTGACAGTTCTTTGATTGATCACTAGCTTAGGAACTAGGGCAGTTAAGTGGGAAGCCAACTCAGCAATGTAGGTCATGTAACCTATGATCATACTAGAATAGTGTTTGTCCCATTAATCCATTACTGACCAAGGTTAGAGTGGCCACAGAGAACAGAGAGCCACAGACATTGGAGTGAACATGCACCTGGAGTCAATACCAGGGCCTACTTGTGTCTAGCAACTTATGCTCAATATAAGTATTCAGCATTTCAGCTCTAGATACAATAACATAAACAATTGTACTTGGTTGAGCAGATTTAACATATCAACAATTACACTTGTTGGACCAAAACACCCCTACCCTAGGGCTAGATTCCAAGCATATTCCCTGCATACTAGGGGCATTTTGGTCCTACATGCTTACACAGGAATCCAATTCGGATTTGAGATGAGTGGCTCCTTCCTCCATTTCATGAGTGCAGTGGGGTTCAAGCGTCCACTCCTCTTTCCCATTTTGTTGCCATTTTGAACTGCCCAAGGGTTTTGTGTTCTCCTTTCGGGACCTGCCGACAGTGCAGTTAAAGTGTTCTTCTTGCGTTTTCGAGAAAAAAGGTTAAAAACATGTGAACAGAGGGGGCCCCAACACTTTACATATGGAGGCACCCCTCTTTTTTTAGCCTAAAGGGCCGCTGCTGTCAGAGTCACAGTGCATGCTACTAAGTGCAATTGGCAACAGCTACCCCGTTTGGTTCCACGAGCTAAATTTTAGTCCCTATCACATCGAATGTTTGGACACATGCATGAAGTATTAAAAATATATTATTTACGAAACTAAAAACACAGATTGACTCTAATTTCTGAGATGATTTTTAAGCCTAATTAGTCTATAATTAATTCCTATCTGTGGCTGTAATAACTAAGGTTGGAAATGGATCTAACACACTCTTCTGGAAGGACAAATGGTTAGATGGCAAAAGTATTCAGGACTTAGCACCTCTGGTTTATGCATTGGTTCCTAATAGGAGGTCAGGTAAACGAACTGTGCTGGAAGCAATGACTGGGGATAAATGGATTGAGGACATGCAGGGTGGGATCGGTCCAACTGCCCTGGTCCAGTATCTTGGTCTTTGGGACATTTTGAATGGCGTGGAGCTAAATGAGGAAATTCCTGATAGGCACATTTGGAGGTTTTCTTCTTCGGGAAAATATTCAGCAAAGAGCGCCTATGACATGCTTTTCCAGGGCGCAATCCCCTTCGAACCATTTGAGAGAATCTGGATGTCAAGGGCAGCAAACCCTTGACTGGCTGGACCGCGGCTACGGAGCTCGTAGCCGTCGGCCGTCTTCTCCGGTGAGGTTATACCCCTCTACCCGCAGGCTTACAGAAAATAGAGAGATTAGGGATAGCTTCTTGCTTGATTGATCATGACCCCTAGTACAGATTATATAGGCCCGTGGCCTGCCACACTTGGCAACAAGAAATTAAGAAATAACTAATCTGGGATGAATCCCCTAAACATTAGGCCAATCAATCATCTAATCAAATCAGCCACTTTCCTTAGCCGCACCTTCCTCCTGAGCACCTGCGCCTGATGCCTCAGCGCGTGCTGCGGCCCGCCTGACGTCACGGGCCCGCCGCTGACGTGAGTAAGTGCGGCCCCACATGACACTGGAAGTCCTGGGCTCCCCCCAAATGCAAGTTTTTCATGTGGCTGGCTGCTCACAATAGATGCTGGACAGCTGATAGATTAGCTACGAGGGGGATCCCTCATCCAGATCGTTGCATTCTTTGCGATCAAGAGGACATTCAACACCTTCTTGTGGGCTGTGTTTTCTCTAGAGACTTTTGGTTCTCCCTCTTGTCGCGCTTTGGCTTTACAGCGCTTGCTCCTCAACCTGCTGACCAATCCTTTGATAATTGGTGGAGAAAAGTTGACTGTGTTGTTCGTGGAGATTATAGAGTGGGTCTGAATTCTCTAGTCATTTTGGGAGCCTGGAGCATCTGGCGGCATAGAAATGACTGTATTTTTAATGGGGCACGTCCTAATGTTAATCTGGCCTTGGCTCTGGCTAGGGGGGAGGCTTCTTGGTGGAGCATGGCAGGAGCCAAGGGAATTTCCCTGCTCATTGCCAGAGGTTCAGTCTGATGGATTGCTGCTGGGTCGTTCTTTATTCTTTCAACTGGTGATCTAGTGTATGTTTAGCAGTGGTGTGGATGTGTGGGGTTCGGGTCTATGTATGACTCTCTTTTTCTTCTATTAATACAATGATACGCAGCTCTCCTGCGTGTTCGAAAAAAAGTATATAATTAATGACAGATTAATCCTTAATCGCTACAGTAAAAATATGCTAATGCTGAATTAATTAGGATTAATTTCGTATCGCGGTTTACTGACAGAATCTGTAATTTGTTTTTTTATTAGTATCCGAAAACCCCATGAACCACCCTATGTGATATCCGATGTGACACCTATTAAACTTTAGTCCCTTCAACCAAACACCCCCGTCTATTACTACTATTGAAATGGAAGCTGTTTCACGAATCTGGACAGTGATTGTCCTCATCATCTAGTTACAACTATTCGCAAGTTGAATTATGACTTAATTTTGTGCTAATATTTCTTTATATTTTCAAGGGGTGAGGAATTGGAAACTGCTTTGATGGAAATGGTTGAGCATGACAACAGACGTATGTTGAGTGCTAAGGTATGATGCTAACTGGAATCACTTCTGATACCTCTCAGCATATGGTTTGAAGAAAGTTGAATCTCCCAATATGCCAGTACTATTATATGCTTTTGAGTTCTTTCTTAACTAAGTAGTACTTAAAGAATATCTATATACTACTTTAGTTAATGAATTACCCCTTTGCCTATTTATTTTCTTCATGCACCATTGACCTGGAAAAGATTCACAGGTTGAGAAGCTGGAAGCAGAGGTATATGAACTGCGAAAAGCTTTTTCAGACAAGCAAGAGCAAGAGCAAGTAATGCTTCAGGTATTGTCTTACCGCATACACTCTGTGGCTATAATCTTTGGGTCTTAAGGATCATATTGCCTGGTCCTCCAAAGTCAATTATACATCTGATTGTCTAAAAATATCCACACATTAACTTACCTCTACAGATCTTGTTACGAATGGAGCAAGAACAGAAAGTGGCAGAAGATGCCCGCATAACCGCTGAGCGAGATGCTGCTGAACAAAAACATGCTGCTCACTTGCTCCAGGTTAATTCTTGGAAAAACTTCTTACTTTCTTGGTGACATGCACAGTTTCTGATGTCTAAGAAGGCAGATGCCTATTTTTTCATACCTTCTATATACAGGAGAAGTATGAAGCAGCAATGGCAGCACTTTCACAAATGGAGAAAAGAGCTGTAATGGCAGAAACAATGCTGGAAGCTACAAAGCATTACCAGGCTGGGCAAGTTAAAGCCAACCAATCTTTCACTTCAAGGTATGTTTTGGCTACATTTAACTTCCACTTTCCAAGCATCTAGATCACTTACGAGCTATTATTGGAAGTCTATAACTTCACACTCAGACATGACTACTTTTCATGTGTCCCCCTAACTATTGCTTAAGTTTGTTTCTTTTCCTCTCCAATTATTTTATTTTTTCATGTGTCCCGCTAATATTTGATTGATATTTTTACTGTTAATTTAAGAAACTTAAACTCTAACTTCATACCACAATACTTCATTTACTTGGAATCCTCTGTAGTTCACCTCGTGCGGACCATGTTCCTGGGAAGGTAGATCAAGAACCAAACCAAGATGCACCTAACAGGAGAATCGGCATCAGCCTGCTTTCTAGGGGACTTGGATGGCTTGACAAGAACAAGGTATGCCAATAAAGTCAAAAGTTTACCAAAAATAACTCTCTGAGTTCATGATTTTTGGTACCAGGCCCTACATGTCATTATCAGAGCCCTTGTTTCTTACTAGCTTTATTTTGTTACTTCTATGTTGTTTTGTTATTCCTAAAATATTTTATGTGCTTGGACATAATGAATGATGTGTCCCTGCTCAACCAAGAGTCTCTTTTTATAGGATATTTGAAAAAGGTAACTCGAAGGAATGCTGTTCATCTTTATACCACGTTTGCATGGACAGCATATAAAAAAAATGAATGGCCTCATTGAACTAGAAAGATTTTACAAAGTTGAGGTGCACTGGGTTCACTATATTTGAATTGCTTTTAGCAGGGAAGGCAGAATTCCACTGAAACATCTGGAGGCTAAACTCATCTACGTCCAGGATGAAGTCATAGCTCCGAACAAGACCTGGATTGTTCATTAATGCTTGGATTGCCTGAGCACCATAAGAACGTGTTGAAATCAGCAGCGATGTTTTCTCGTGAAGATTCAGCTGGCATTTACCATGAAGTTTTGGAGGAAGTGTATCTTGTATCATATTGAGTTCAGTTGTCAGATGAAGTTTTGTTGGTAGGTCAGAAAGGTTGCCGCAAGTCATCGGTGTAAATTTTCTTTTATTAATTTCATTAAGATTGTCAATAGTGTTCCAGGTAGGAGAAAGAGAAGAACACAACTTCCTATACTACACATGAAAAGAAGAAAAACTTGTGTTAGATTAGTTACAGTATCATGGAGTTGTTCTGGAGAAGAGCATGCTTTATATCTCATCAGAAATGTCAAAACCACTGAAGAGATTATCTCTGTACTTTTGTTCTTTTGATACGTGTGGCTCTGACATATTCTTGACAGTTGACATGCTTGATGTATGAAAACTATCGTCAAAAGGGACTGCGAATCCAACAGCGGAAACTCCACTATAGCGAGGCATTTTAGAAAGCTAATTATTTTCAGTTCCTCACAAGGTTATCGAAAAATGATTTTGGTAAAAGCATGCCGTGTTCCCTCTCAACCTGTGCAGCATCGTGCGGCATGCCCGTAAACACCTTGTTTCTGTCAACACAATACGGCGAATGAATCCCAGTCTGTGTTAACACACTTTGGTGAAGTAGGTGAACTGCCCAGCATAGACTGAAGTGAAAGATCAGTTGGTGTTGGACAATCACACTGGACATGGCAGAGACAGTGTCACTGGGAACTTGGCACAGTGCCACGTTCCTCCACCTATTTCAGGAATACGGGTACAATGAATCCCAGTCTCTGCAGTGAAGAAGGAAAAAAAAAGACTGTCTCAAAGAGTGTTCCTCGATCCCTGTCCCACAACCCAATGGCATAAGATTTGGCAACTGAAAGTCCCCAACAAAGTCCAGATGTTTATTTGGCGTTTAGCCCACAATAGTCTACCTGTTAAAAGAAATTTGGCACGTCGAGGAATTAAAATAGACACCCTGTGTCCGGTTTGCAATAGACTGGATGAGGACTGCGGCCATATTTTTTTCAAATGTAAATATGTGAAACAATGTTGGCGGCTAATGGACATGGAGGAACACAGAGTGATGTTGCAAAAGTGTCAATCAGGAAAGAAAACTGTCAACATGATCTTGTCTCGGGATAAATCTGTACAAATAAAGGTGATAGTGTTGCTATGGAGGAATAAAGCAAATGAAGGACACAGGCTCATGAATGCGCAGGAAATTCAGAATTCTGTTTTATACCATCTATTTGAATTTGAGAGATTGAACAATACAGGCCAGTCAAATAAAAAAGCTATACCATGCTCATGGAAGCCACCACCTATTGACATTTACAAGATCAATATTGATGGTGCCTTTTATCAAGAAACAAGAACAGGGGGCTGGGGCTTTGTGATTAGGGACACATGTGGGGATGTGCTTGCAGCTGGTGCTGGTAATATTAGATATGCGGCTTCTGTTTTGCAAACTGAAGCAACAGCTGCCCTCCAAGGAATACAACATGCAGCAAATCTTGGCATGACGCATATCATTCTGGAAACGGATGCTACAACCTTAGCATTGGCTCTATCTTCAATGGAGAGGGACAGAAGTACAATAGGTTCATTAATCCATCAGATTAGAGACCACATGTTGTATGACTTCAATTCTTGTAAAGTCTCTGTCTGTGATAGAATATGTAATAGGATTGCTGATGTTTTAGCCTCTCATGGAGCTTGTGTTTTGTCCCCTCAACGCTCTATATTTTTCAATCAAGCTCCTGAATTTGTAATTGACCTTGTATCTGGCGATTTGCCTCGACATGTTTGTTAAGGGAATCGTGGATTCCGTTTCAAAAAAAAAACCCAATCATCCTAGGAACTTTGTGACTAAGTTAATTAAACATTCTACATCTAAGATCAGAGATAAGTTCCTTGGACACAATGTAAATCAAACTCTTCAGCACAACAAATCAGCAAAAAATACTTGCTATCATGACTTTTTAGCCAAGCGAACAAAATAAAGGAAATAAGCCATTGTCCTCGATACAACATGCAAAATAAGGGAAACAAGCCATCGTCATCAATACAACATGCAAACAGAGCGTCTGATAAGACTAAACCACGACAAACACAACAAGAGTTTACAACGGTTGTCTACAAACTATAAGGGGGAAAAAATCTTCATCATGACCATGTACTTCCCCGCAATTCAACAGTATCATCTGAACAGGCATTGACTTTCTTGCTCCCAGACAGGCAGTAACTGACCATCACCACAAAATGCAGCAACAGAAGAGCACCATTGTTTTTGCTATGCACTGGATTCCTTAGTTTCCCTCTCCCTGATCCTCGCCCTGGTGGTTCCGATCAGAGCTAGTTCTTGTTGGTGTGCTGCGTCCGCCACGGTCCAACCGCCTTCTGTATCTAACTTCTGAGATCACAGTGAGAGAGGCGACAACATCTCGCATGTTTGGTCTCATACTGGGTGTTTCACTGATGCAGCGTGAAACAACAAAAAAGGCATGCTCCAAACAAGGCTGGGAGCACTGACCCCGCAGTGCCGGATCTACCAGAACGTCCAGCTCCCGTCTGCGGAGAAAGTTGAGAGCCTGAAAACATACAGTAAAATAAAGGTCACGGCATGTAATCACAAAAGGACAATGCATACATCTGATGAATGGCATGTAAAACCTGAACCTTTATGTAGGCCTTGTTTAGTTCCGAAAAAAGTTTGGATTTCGGTACTATAGCACTTTTGTTTGTTTGTGGTAAATATTGTTCAATCATAGACTAACTAGGGTCAAAAAATTCGTCTCGCGATTTACAGGCAAACTGTGTAATTAGTTTTTATTTTCGTCTATATTTAATGCTTCATGCATGTGCCGTAAGATTCGATGTGATGAGAAATCTTGAAAACTTTTTGGATTTCAGTAGGAACTAAACAAGGCCGTAGTAGTTTTTCTATATATATCGTACACAGGCGGAAAAAACTTCCCTCCCTCTTATACCAGAACTTCTTTTTGGCATGTTATAAAAAAAATATTCGGATCTTTTAGAATAGTCCAGCACCTTAGATTAAAAGTGTGGTAAGAATTTAATCAGGTGAAATATTCCTTACCCATGTCTGAATTTGTAGTCGTACCAATTCTATCTAGAAATCACACCGACATAATCACCGTCTTGTGCAAGTCAAGTATAAATCCAACATAAATTGACAGAAACTAAAATTGGAGTGAAGGGGAGAAGATTTTCACCCGAATCTTCGTTTTGTTCCCTTCCAGCTTCCATGCACGATATTTAGGAAGAAAAGAGGGAAAGAAAAGAAAAGCAAAAAAAAAAAAGAAAAAAAAATCAGGCGTGGAAGATAAAACTAGAGAAGACCCTCTCCTGATCGTCATCCTGGTTTTTGTTTTTTTAGTTTAATCTAGAAGAAAATACACATCCAAATTGGCCTACAAGGCCTTTACTTGGTTAAGGCATACAACCACGCCGTCGACCAACTCAGCTAGACTTAATTCCTTGCCTCTACAATGATGACATTAAGGTGATACAAGAAGCACTTAACAAGTTTGACTTTTTTGGTCTCAAAAAAAAGTTTGACTTTTTTTTGTTTTTATGAAAAGAACAAGTTTGATATGACAAATGGTTAATAAAAGAAAATTAATAAACAACATTTTTGGGCATCGAAGGAGGAAAAGCATGAGCTCAGCTAATGAGCCTTTTAAATGAAGAGACTGAGATATTAAATAGGACGACGTACTTTCCTCATGAGCATATTGGCAATTATACTAGCATTGTTGAGAAGCAAGTAAAGAATTTTATTTTAAAAGAAACAAAAACAGAAATCTTACCCATGCGACAAGGTTTCGCTCGGATTCAGGGAGTCTTTCGTCTCTAGCCATTCTTCCGGTGAGAACCTCCAGCATAACTACACCAAAGCTGTAAATATCTGTCTTTACTGTCAATTTACCAGTCATCAAGTACTCTGGCGCACAATAACCAGGTGTACCCATAACTCTTGTTGAAACATGGGTATCGTCACCAGTTGGACCTAGCTTTGCCAAGCCGAAGTCAGACAGCTTCGGGTGGTACCCCGCTCCGAGCAAAATGTTTGCACATTTCACATCACGATTGATGACAGGAGGGGTGAAATTGTGATGCAAATGCTCAAGACCTTTAGCAGCACCAAGGAGTATCTTAATTCTTGTACTCCAGTCAAGAGGCTGCTGACCAGGGTGGAGATCTGGACAAAGCAAATGACCAACTCTGATTACACTGAATTCTTCTAATATATAGACGAAAGAGAACTATATATATATGGGGTAGGTTCGCAACATACCATGGATGTGACTGTTCAGCGAACCCAAAGGCATATACTCATAAACTAAAATCCTTTGACCTTGACTAGTGCAATATCCAATGAGCTTTACAAGATTTGGGTGGTGCACATTGCCCAAGATCAGAACTTCAGTGACGAATTCCCTATGCCCTTGTTGTCCCTGAAGATCGAGCCTCTTTATAGCCACCTCCTGTCCAGGCACCTTTCGAGAATTAGAATATCATCTAAGAAATGAAAGAAAACAAATATATTTTCATTCGACTAACGGACTAGCAACAGCGCTATCATCGATTAACTATACATTGATCAACATTTAGCTATAAAAAAAAACACGCAGCAATCTTTTCTTGCACACACCCACCATTTCAGTCTCCAGTTATACTCATCAAGATCATCAATCTAGTCTTTTTGAGCAACGAAATAGCAACAAAGAATTATATGGTTTCAGCACACAAACATATCTACAACCATTACTGAGCAGAGGCATGTGAACCAACCTGATTGGTGCTATCAAGAAAGCCCTTGTACACTTGGCCGAACCCACCCTGTCCCAGGAAACAGTCCATTTCGAAGTCATGTGTTGCTGCACAGACCTCGTCATAGGTGAAACTCCTAAGAAGAATGCGCCTATCTGGACATTGGCATGTGATGAAGTTGTTATTAAGGATCTCCATCATGACCATTGATTCTGTCATCTCTGTACAAACAAAACAAAAATGGACGAAGCATGAGACACACAAATAATGCAAATATTGCCAACTATAAGGGGAGACCACGCTAATATTGATCAATTATATCTATATAACAGTGTTTAGAAAAAACCCTCACATTCTTCATTTGGTTCTAGAAATTACAAAATTAATCAGGGAAAAAAGAACATGCACCTTTACATTTTATGATTATCTAAAGTTATAGAATAAATAAGCTAAGAGGACCTAAAATTTATTTAATCAGAGAAAAAAGAAAAGAACATGCAGTTGGATTTATGATGATCTAACGGTCTAGAGTAAACAAAAGAAATCATGTCAAATGTACTAGATAAAATTGGTAAGAAAAATGTCTAATTGCGCTACCAAATAAAATTAGAGCAACTCCAAGAGACTCTCTAAATTCTTCAAAAATGCTAGGAATAGAGATTTTGGTAAAAAAAATTACCTTCTAACAGCTTGTTTAAATGGTTATGCAAATATAACCATCTTCTATTCTGGATTTTTCGCTAGCCAAAAATAGAAGAGGAGAATGACTCTCTAGAGTACGCACGTGAGATAGAAAAGCTATTGAAGAGTGAAGAAATATAGAAAATGATTTTTATGAAAACGATTCTCTAAATGATGATTTAGAGAGTAATATATGCAAAGACTCTTGAGATGCTCTTATTGGATGTAGTCGTGACCATGCTAAAACATTTTGTTTGTTTAAATAGCCAAGGGAAATTAGACATATAAAATGCAAAGGTACAAAACATACGTTATTTTTCATATTAATTACCATTTTTAAAAAGAAAGGCAATACTTGAATGTATATAAGTGTTCAATTGGATGTAACTAGGACTTATTTTTAAATTATTAAATTACAAAGGTCGACTAACTAACAAGAACTAAAAGATACACTAGGGAGGCTCCGAACATTCATGTACAATTTATTAACCCTCTAGCACGCCACTAATGTGTGTTGTATTGAACATTTTCTCTACCTTAATAAAACGCACAAACCTTTTGCATGTCCGACAAAAAAAAAAGAACTATTTTTTATTAAGATACAAACAAATCCATAGAAATATAGAAAAGTGAATAAATAAACAAAGACTCATAGTCATCGAAAGAGTCAGTGTGGAATTCAAGCAAAACGTCGATAACTAGATTTTGTGGTGGTATTAAAAAGCAAAGGAACGACAAGTAATTTACTGGTGAAAGATATATGGTTGTCTGTGCTGATAAGCGCAATTGGACCAATAAAGATATATATGACAATAAATAAATAATTTTAAGAAAAATCCAAATGTTATATAATAAATAAAAAATTATTTGGCCGAATCGATGAAGTAGAGTAAGACCGTGCTGCAGCATCATCGTGCTCGGTTTCAACAAGGATCCCAGCGTTTCTTCACGAAATCTGTTGTTCGAGACCGCAAGAAATGAAGTAGAATATCACGACCTGAACAATTCAAACGACTCAAAAACCATCACATGGAACCAGACCGTGCTCTTCATATACAAATCCTCAGTAGACACACTATATAGGCAACACCATTTAGCAACATAACAAACAAATAATTAAGCACCAAAAACCATTTGGCCGAATTCGACCGACTGCACGAAACGAAGAATGAAGCAAAAAATGAAGGAATGACAATCAAAGTAGCCAGTAACTATAGCGCACATCTATCTATCGATCGTACAGGCACCTAGCTTCTGAGCGTGGCGATGGGCTCCTCAAGCGTACGCATCGTACTCCTTCACCTCATCCTCAAGCGTACGCTCGATCACCGGCGGCGCGGCGGAGCGGCTGCTCATGCGTGCTAAAAGCGGAACAAACCAAAATCAAGGGAAGGAAAAAATGAGAACCGAAAATCCACAGTAAAACCACGCGGCGTGCGACGATCACGCATGAGCTAATAGCAAAACCCCCCACAAACTCCGGTGCAAAATTCGATCTCGACGGCCCCAAAACCAAGAAACCGCGCTCTGTGTGGTCCGTGCTAAGGGATCACCGAACTAGCAAGCCGCCGAACCGAAGAAACGCAAGAACTGGTGCCGCATTTCCGGGAGCACGAGAGCGAGAACGAAGGAGCGAGAACCTGGGACTGGGATGACGACCGGCGGCTCGCTCGGAACGGTCGGCTCGACCTGCTCATCCTCCGGGTTTGGGATCTGCGACCTCTGCGGGGGCGCTATCCTCTTACTGCCTCCTCCCTCCAACGAGAAGCAGGTACCCATGGCCGCCGCCTCCTGAGTTTTGGTCCAGCGCGAGCGTGGAGGCTGGGGAATAAATAAAACGGCTGCCGACCAGATACCGCATTTTTTTTGAACAACCCAACTAGGGTTTTATCTAGAGACTGAAAAAGGGCCCACCTGTACTGCCCGGTCCCACGACGCGGATTTTCTATACATGCATATATGTGCATCTATATGATTTTTTTTTTGAAGACCAAAAAAATAAAATGACTAGCGGAATAAAGTAGGGTTTGTCTAGAAACTAGACAGGGCGACCTGTGTGGCCATCCATTTAGTTTAGAGCTCTACAATGAAGTGGAGTATTAAGCAATTTGTCGTCGTATATAATATACATAATATATATCAATATTACCGCAATGTTATGTAAGTGTTATTTTTATATAGTTGTTATATATGAGTGGTACTCCATGCTCGTGAAAAGCCGACATATGTTAATTGGGTAGATTTGTTTTGAATCGTAAGTTAAAAATGCCTATAGTGAATATATCTTATTAGTAGTAGTTTAATTATTTCTAGTAACATATATCTCTTTAATTGATTATCTTTTTTATTGTTTCATTTGAAAAGCCGACATACGTTCTTTAGTTGTTTGAAATCTCCTCAAGATCTAAGGCTACAAACTTGAACCTAGATAGACACCATGCTCATTCTTGTTAGAGGCTAGGGTTGTTAATCTATAGTGTGTGGCCTATAGAAGGTCTATAGGTAGAAATAAATGGACATGATTTTGTTTTGTGGTGTGTGGGATGAGGGGGGGGAGGTGTTAGGGATATTAGGGTTTGTCTAGAGAAGGGTTTACCTGTATTTTTGGAGCACTGGGATGTGGATTCTATATTCGTGCATATACATGACTTATCACAACCATTCATTTAGTTTAAAGTGCTACAATAGACTAGAATATTAAGTAAGTTGTCATATATAATATACACAAAATGTATTAATATACCACATGGTTATGTAATATGTTATGTGAGTGTTGAGTTTATATAGATGTCATGAGTGTTACTCCATGATCATGAATAACTGATATAAGTTAAAATTGTACATTTGTTTCAGAACATGCACTAAAGTGTCTGTATTGGATATATGCTATTATTAGTTTATTTCTAGTAACATATCTATCTATCTCTTTGATTATTGTTTACCGTTGCATTCCTAACATGTAACGCTCATGTTCTTTAGTCATTTGAAACCTTCTCAAGATTTAAGACAACTAAAGTGTGACCTATATGTTGACATTATTCTTGTCAGGGTGGTCAAGTCTTTGGTGTGGCCTATATAGGCTTAGAATAGGTAGGCAGACTGATCTAGCAATGGACATGTACACGATTTTGTTTTTGTGGTATGTGGGATGAGGGGTGAAGGGTGAGGAAGGCGCCTAGGGATATTGGGTCTAGGCACATGGAGCCCACAAGGCTAATGTGGTGGCTGAGGATAGTGACATAATGGCATGATGCAGGGGCTAATATGGACTTTTTGTAGTATGTAGGCTGAGGAGTGAAGGGTGGGGGAGGCGCCTAGCGATATTGGGTTTAGGCGCATGGAGAAGCCTAGATGTGGTGGCTGAGGACAATGGCATAATGGTATGAGGCAGGGGGTTAATATGGAACTTACATAGAGAGATTTTTTGCATGTTGGAGGAAGGAGACAATACGTCAACCTTCATATGTTGATTTGATAGACAAAACATCTTCCATACTCATATATAGTATGCAATTTTATATCAAAAAAATATGAAGAATACAAGATATAAAATACTAGCACTAACTATTTGAAGCAATTGCATTGCATACAATTATTTGTCTACAATGCAGTTATATACACATGTATAATATTTTTGCATAGTGTTAGGTATAGCTTAGAGTATACATCTTTTAGATTGAGTTGTCTAATCCACGTCTTTGTTTATTTCTTTCTTTTTGTGAGAAGAGGGAGATGGGAAGAAGGAGAAAGGAGAAAGTGATATAGGTGAAGTAGGTCGCGACAATCTATACCATGTTTGTGCATTGCTAGAGCGCGAAAGTGGTTTGCCACAGCCACACGCTTGGTGCATGAGCTCATCACCACCAACTTCCATTGTCATCTCTAGCCACATTTTCGCTCGATTTTCTCGTGTAGCCGTCCCAAGATGAAGTGTTGACAACCAGAGCCCTGCCAAGGGGTGTGCAAACAGTGTGAGGGAACATGACCTCTAATTACTAGGGCCCCCAATTTTTGTTTTATTTTCTAGCTACCAACCATCATTCCATCGTTAGTTCTGATCACCAGGTGTGAGCAAACTGCTAGTGGCTGCCATCAGCTATAGGCCTAGCTAGGGGATAAATTCAAGCCCATGCCGTTAACTTTTGTGATGAGTCAGGAAACCCCTATGCCATTTCAATCTTTTCCTTGGATTTGAATTTACTATCGTTCATATCATTATATGAACTTTTTTCAGTCAAACATCATACGAACAATTAACTATCCTTTGTATGGTTACGACTAGTGTTCTAAGGTTAAGACATATATAAATATGTATGTAAGATAATTATTACGGTCATATTTATCAAAGAATAAGCCTCATTTTATAGTTTGGTATAGGGCCTTAAATTTTACCGGCACAGCCCGGTTGACAGCCTAGGCGACGCTCTATATGGTCCCCCAACCCCTTGACAACTTTGGATCCAGAGCAAGAACTTGTTTTTGATCCTGACATCTCCTTATTCCATCCTGGTGTCTCCTCTGTGAATTTTTTGTGAAGTACCCTTCAGTATAGAAGTAGCTAGTAACACTGCTTTAGTAGCAGTGCAGGACTTCTATGTCCTAGTTTTTTTTTTTTGGAGAATTTCTATGTCCTAGTTTTGATTATCTATGGAGTCCCTTACTGCAAAGCGTGGGGAGGCCATGCCTTTAGGTGGTCGAGTTTTTTTTTCTATATTTTTTTTTTCAAATGGGGAATAATCTGTGGTAAATTTATTTATTATAGAAAGACAAAAGCACAATGGAGGGAGATTAGCTTAAGGCCGGTGATCGGCGGCGGGGGATGCAGAGACTGTGGAGAACATTCTCTCTCTTTTTTTAACATGAAAGATTCTCCATTGCTCATGTTAAAGTTAAACCAGTACTACACGAGTACAATTTGAAACGCTGTCCGGGAGAAGCATCGAGACTGTGGCCTTATTTACTTACCAAAAATTTTACAAAATTTTTAAAGATTTCTCGTTATATCGAACCTTGCGGCATATACATAGAACATTAAATATAAATAAAAAATAATTGATTATATAATTTATCTATAATTTACGAAATGAATTTTTTAAGCTTAATTAGTCTATAATTCGGCAATATTTATCATATATAAATAAAATGCTACAGTGTTTATTTTGAAAAAAAATTCAACTAAACAAGGCCTGTGGAGAACAATCTCGTCGCCTGGTCACTGTCACAACACCGAGCGATCCAAGCTTTGCAGCAGCGGCACAGGGTGTGGGCAGGCCCGCATGGACGACTCGGATTACGTGGGCTCGCTGGACGGGCTACATGGGCTAGTCGTGCGGGTCGATCCAGCGGGTTAGCGGCAAAGCCCATCCCACACCGCTCTGGTTCTGACGAACCCCTTTGCCGCCGCCGCCGCCGCCGCCGCAGTCTTTGCTTTTCCGGTGAAAGGTTTTTTGCTTAGGGGACCATGGAGGAGTACGGAGGGGGAGACCTCCTGAGCGAGGCTATGGGATCTGCGGCGCGGGTGGTGGTGGTAGAGGACTGCGTGGAGGCACCAGGGGCCTTCGTCCTCCACCTCCTCCTCAAGCGCGCGCTCGCCAGCGGCGGCGCGGCTGCCTTCCTCGCCCTCGCGCAGCCCTTCTCCCATTACGACCGCGTCCTGCGCAAGATGGTTCGGCTCGCCCCCTCTTCACCTCACTGGCATCTCGTCGAACACGTTTTGTGCTTACCGGCTTCATGCCTGACTGTCTGTGTTAGTCTCACTGCTACAGTAGCGTGCATATTGTGTCTGCTTAACTGCTCAGTGCATCTTTGTCCATGTCATAATGAGTATGGTCAACTAGGGATTAGAGTAGACCCAAGTTGGTAGGATCATATTTGATCTGGCTTTAAAAGAATGGGGTTTCTAGGCTCTTGTTCTTATGCTATTGGTCACGTGTGTAATCAGGCATCTTACACCAACATTTTAAAATGTTAGATTCTTGGTGCATGATGCGATATTATTAGATTACATGTATAAATGATCCTCATTCTTCCTTTATGGCTTTTGGAATTGTTGTCAAGTTGCCTCTTGATATTAGCAGCGCACACTAAATAGCCTAAATTTTGGCCACCTTCAGTTGTGCACAGTGGTCTTCAAAACCAGCGCGATGTGGTATAATTTTCAGTTGCACTCTGTTCATTTGGTACTGGTATAATAGCTCATGTGCTGGCTGAGGCATGCAATATAGACTACAGTGAGCTGAGGTGCATGCTGATCTTTTGTAGAACTCTGATAAAATGCACTAGTTTTATATTTGTGTCAGTAGTTCGGCACAATGGGGTTTGGGACTGCTTCCAAGAGATTATTCTAATTTGTTCACTGTATCGGAAAATGCATGCTGGATTTCTCTAGCTAAAATCTACACAGTTGCATTATATATATCTTTTTGGTCTTTGGAAATTTGCCAGGGTTGTAACCTTTCCCTGCATAGGAGGAACGAGAGGCTTCATTTCTTTGAATTGCTAGGATTCCCAGGCAAGCCGTCATTTTATTACCATGTGTATTTCCATATAATGTTGGGTGATTCCTAATTAGGGAGGTGCCATTCACTATGTTTCTTTACTGCAGGTGGAGCAAGGGAAGGCACAATTGCTGATAGGTTTGTTCAATTGTACAATGAAATTCAAAGACTGGTGGAGGCAAACAGGACTGGAGAAAATGCAGGCCAGTTCACCGTCATTATAGATGACGCTTCCCTGTTGGAAATTGTGGCCCTTGGTTCTGTAAATGATGTACTGGATTTCTTGCACTATTGTTTTGCACTCACGTCTGAGATGGTAAAATATTGATCAATCAAAACATTACAGTACTGCTGGTGATTGTTAAGTCATGGTCATGTCTTTTACCCTTTATCATGTCCTGACAGAATTGCACACTAGTGGTTCTCATCCACGAGGATATATATGCAGACGAAGAGAACATTGGTCTCCTTTTACATCTGCGCTACATTGCTGATCTTGTGATTAAAGCAGCACCTTTGAGCACTGGTTTGGCTGCTGATGTTCATGGACAGGTTAGGCTCCTGATCCTTCATATTTGTTTAAGTTTGAGCTGTACCATGATGCATTATGGCTTAGTTGGATTCGTTGACCTGGTAGTTCGATAAACTCACATTATTTGGTCTTATTTTGATGTTTCACAACTTTCATTTTACCCTCTGATAAATCTTTTCTGAAGCGGTAGAAATGTTTCTGCAGCTGTCGGTGGTGAACAAGGGTACATTCGGCGAGCAAAGGGCAAAAGCACAGAAAGTTTGGAACTTCCATTTCAAAGTGAAGGAAAACGGTGCTGATTTCTTCTATCCAGGGACTAGACATTAGGGAGTACTTAGGCCGTGTTTACTTCCTCAACCAAAACATTTCGTTACACTGTAGCTTTTTCGTTTGTTTGTGGTAATTATTGTCCAACCATGGACTAATTAGGCTCAAAAGATTCGTCTTGTCAATTTCGACCAAACTATGTAATTAGTCTTTATTTTTATCTATATTTAATACTCCATGCATACGTCTAAAGATTCGATGTGACGGGGAATCTTGAAAAATTTTAGTTTTTTGGGAGGAAGTAAACAAGGCCTTATATTGCAGTAGAAACGACTTGGTTGTGATAACGGGTGCTGCTATGTTTCGTGTACCGTCTGATAAGCACAGCAGCATTTCAGTAAAGTTCCGTCTCATCCTTTATTTCACACATACGCTTGCGTTCAAGTCATCATAGCTTTATTTCACAAATTTGCTTGCGTTCAAGTCATCGTAGCTTTCAAAGCGTTCGTCACAGCCAAGTTCATTGAGTTTGATCTAGCACAAGAGACCTATTTTGCATCTCACGCTAGTCACTTTTCCTTTTCAAGGAAACAGAGCAGCCAAACCTCTACTTGTGTTAATTTGGAACACGATCTTCGAATGAATGGATGAACTACAACAGAATTCCAGCTCAATCATATTAGTATGTATAGTAATATAATAATAGCAATGACGCTGCTGATTTGCTCCTCCTTAAGACACTTGGCTAAGAATATCTCTGCAAGGAAAATGAAGATTGCAAACCGCCAAGCTCGAACATACATAAATATTACATGTTTGACTCCATAGCACTAGGGTGATAATCTGGAGTCGACCACAGAAATTGACAACTAGTCTTATTTATTGAGTACTCTAACGTTGGGAATCAATGGGTTACTATCAGTGATGGGAAGAACCACTTAATTCTCAGATCTGTCAATGAAGATGCGCAATGGGAAGAACCACCTAATTGTCAGATCTGTCGATGAAGATGCCATGTTGTACGTATTAGAAGGTCCGTGTCATCTTTCTGAACCTTGTGCTGCTTGATCTTCTTGCCCAGATTGTCGCACAAACTGTCCACGGACCCGAGGCCGCTGCTCAGCAAGCCTCTTCCTGCTTTGGTAGCGAACCTGAAAATAGGCAGACAAGGCCATCAGAAGATATCGGTCCAATGCACATTATTCAGGCCAGCAGTCAGAAAAATGAAGCAGCATCACATCATAAAATCTTGTAAAAACTGCAGTCAGAAAACAAACTTTTGAAAAGAAAAATAGTTTGAAACCATACCAGATCTTGAAAATGTTTGCACAACTAATGTCTTACTTTCAAAGACTTATTTCAGTATTCCTAAGCTGGTACTGTCAATATTAAGGCATAACTGGAAGTTTTTCTAAAAAAAGACAAAAGGCGTAGCTGGAAGTAGCATAATCAATTTTATATCCTCCAAAGGTAGAGATTATTATTAATAATCACTTCTATCTTTTCTGGTAATAATTGTGCAAACCATTTGGATCCCTACTCTTTCTTGACATACTCAGTGGAAGGCCCTTCAACACTCAAATACCTATTACTGATTTCAAGTCATAGCTACTACGACAGGCATGTAACTGAAAACAGGCTACCTTTTTACCAAAGTTCCGATCTTTCCGCTTCAGTCTGAATTTGTTCAATGCAGCTTCTCGTTGGGGGAATCGATTCTGATACACATCATTGCCACTCCCACTCCCACTTACAATGCCACCTCCAGCGATATTTTGGCTCACGGTACCATTAACACTCTCTATGTTTGGTCTTGCAATATTGGGGACAGTGCTCGTTCCATTCTGGCCATTGCACCCATTATGACCAACTGAGACACCCCCATTCACACTATAGTTTGCAGCATGTCCTTCAACAGGAGGATCAAACACATTTGACGAACCACACTGAACATCTGATGATCCACGGTCGATTGATGACTGTTTCTGTGTCATAACATGGAGGTAATAATGCACGTGGTGATGATGCTGGACGCAGCTTTGTGGAACCTCTGTTGGGTGGCTCATTTTCACTGCATTGGAAATTCCTTCATCAGCTTTGTCTTTACCAACCAGATTAGCAGGTGATGTTTGATTCTGTATAGTATGAAATGCTGAGGCATGCTGGGTAGATTTGATGGCTGATGGTGACGTTACTCTCTCCCTGTTAGCTGAAGGCTTTGCAATAACATTCTTTGTACTGGAGCCCACATCGTTGTTGCTACTGCCATTGGAGCCCTGCTTTATTGGAGCAGCATCTGAATTTGACTTCATCTTGCATGTAGAGTCTGTTTTCACAGCCTCAGAACTGTTATCTTGTGGTGAAGAGCTTTCCCCACATCTTGCTCCACCTTGATTGGAAGCCACAGATGTATGGTACCTTGCAAAAATCATAACGAGTTAGCATGCAACTTACTGTTATGTTAATAACCTAATAATGACACTGATATTATGTTTTGCACCTGGTGAAGGCTGACTGATCTGATCTTTTGAGAATATTTCGCTCATCATGGATTTCATCTGCAGCTCCATCTGTTCTCAATCTCTTCAAACCCAACTCATGGGGTGTCACCACGATATGAGAATCATGATTCTTATCATTTCCATCGGGCATCTTGGAAGGGCCATCAGGTGCATCAACAGCTCGTACTGCTTGTTGGCCTTCTGTGTTTCTGGCTATTGAGCTAATCAAATCAGCAGTTTCAGTATTTATTTCACTAGGTATGTCTGTACAATCATCTTCTGCCATCATTTTCTTTTTGGATTTGCATTGGGGCATGTGAGTCTCATGACGTTTTTCTGTTGGATTAACAGATACGTCATTGAGAGATGATTGATATTCTGCACTTGAGTTCCTAGGAGCACCTATTTCTAAGTATCTTCCCATAGATTCATCTGTAAAAACATGGAATTTGGTTGAATGAGACAATAGTGGAAGTATGAACTGTGAAATGCTTTACTTCGATACAATGAATGCTGTGGAGCATATGATACCTTTATTCTCCTTATGTTTCTTGCCATTCCTTTTGTTTGCTGTCGGTAGCCACTTGTTACTGCATATCTCTGATTTGGGGTGAATTACTTGTGCACATGTACTATCAGGTGGATCTGCTAGTTGATCAGGAGACATAGGTTCTGGACTGTCAATCTCCACAGCACGTTTTGTCCATGAGCTCTGCATTTTAAAACAGATTGTGCACTCGATAATACTTTTTTTTTTCGGCACACTCGGTAATACATTGACATAAAAACACTACACATAGAGAGAGTTATCAGACAATATATGTTACTTCTCTGAGAAAGAAAGATTGCCACCAAGTGAATCGTTTTGAATGAAAGCAATAAATAACTTTATTTTCCTTTCACAAAAAAAACTTTATTTTCCTACATCAACCGTGGTATTACTATATGTAAATTGGTTATTTAATATCTCATATCCAGATATATCACAGAATAACTAGCCTTTATGACCTAAATTGAGGTGATATTAATTTTGTTCAAAGTAGTATCCTACCACTAACCTTTATTACATGTATATATATATGGTCATCTATACATTCAAATTCAACTACGTAATTATGTTAGATTAAGAAATTAACTATTAGGAACAACGAATGAACACATACTTGAGTACCACTGCCATTATCACTTCCATCCCTAGCATTGAGTCCGACACTGAAGTCATCGTCGTCGTCTTCATCATTTTCTTCATCATCATGATTGCTGTCACTGTCGTTCTCATACTCATCACCAGTATTTGGTTTGGCACACTTCTGTGTCTGGATGCCGCTTTCACTTCCACTGCCACTGGACTGAGTACCAAAGAGGCAAATTCAATTCAGATAATCGCAAAGGAAACACAGAGTGAGGAGTCAAAGAAATCATGCCTCATGTTTCATGTAATAAAATATCCAGAAAAAGCTAGACCAAAAACAAACAGCTTACACTGTGGCATCGCCTCCAAACGTGCTGCCAAAGGTTCTTAAGCTCATTCTTACGTAGTGGCTTTACCAAGAAGTCAACTGCTCCCTTCGACAAACACTTAAACACCATACTCATAGAGTCATTTGAAGACATCACTGCATGCAAAACACATCAGTGTAGCGGCTAAAAGTATTTAAACCCAACAATTAACGGGATAACATTTCATGTGCATTAGGGAGTTGAGGAAAACTACTTACTAATCACAGGAATGTCCTTGCAAATTTTGTGACTTGTGATTTTGCTAAGCAGACCGATGCCAGATAGACAAGGCATGAAAACCTCAGTCAATACAAGGTCAATGTTGTTCTGCAGATCTTCAAGATATCGCCATGCATGTGAACCATTTTCAGCAGGGATAACTAAAATGGAAGGAGATAAAATTGCTGTCAAAACACTGAAACAACTAAAATTACCCTTTTTAGATGTTGAGGATAGATAAAATTTCCACTGCTAATAATTAACAATCAAACATAATTCAAACAGGGACTGTTTATCCAAAATCTGAAGTACCACAGGGACTGGTGGTTACCAGTGTTGGTGAGGAGAGGTGTATTTCTAACTTGCTGACAGTGGGAGAGTACATAGTTCAAGTTCAATATAAGTCTAATCTCTTTAGATGCATTGCTTTCAATCATTATCAAGAAAAAACAAAGTTCTATAAGCAACTTAAAATATTAAAGTCTTAATGCAACCTAGCAGAAAACAGCTGCATGGATGCTATTAATTTAATAGTTGATTACATGCATGTCACTTGTCTTATATGTATAACACAAAGTCATGCTTTGATATATCAGAGTTTTCATGCTTTGCTTTTCCAGTCAAGGGTGAAATGATTTCAATAGAGGCAGTTCTAGTTGTGTACCTTACTACCTATTTGTCCAAGAATAAATAAACTAACAAAATGATCTGCAAGAAAGAGTGCCATTTTCTGTTGTCAAATAGAAAAATAGCTTGCATCTACATTGTCAAATAGAATATGTTCTTTTGATGCTCACACAATAGAAAAGGGAAATGTACAAGCTTAAATTCACAATTCTTGTATGCTAGAATTTTCTAAGAAGCAAAATGCAGTGCAAGTAGAAATAATTGTTACTTATTGCTTATGCAAAGTGGATTGTACAGTAACATGATGCCAGTACAATAGTAAACAATAATTAATATGTTCGCTAGGAATATGTTAAGCTACAGTTTATATATAATTAATAATGACCCAACATATATGATAGGTAAGAGCTTAGTTGTCAGTACTTATACCACCAATAAATTAATTCAAGTTATTGGAGAAGGGGGTAATGTTGACTGAAATCAGTATATAACACCTAAGAGATACTATTTTTCTTTGTTACATGCTCACTAGTACAAAAATACATAAGGCATTAAGTAATTTATCCAACAAGTAATCATAGGACATATAAAAGAGTCAAATTGATCTAGACCCTCAATTGACTACTGCCGCCTTCCAGCTTCCATATGTTGCAAGAGCATTCACTGTTTGCTCATGATGTGACACTCTTGATCCCTAGACCCTGGTTATTTTTTTAAAATGAAAATAGCCAGCCCTTGCTATTGCAAAAGAAATTCCATTGGCCCACCACAGTAGGCCCAGGAGATGACGTGTCAATCCTATAGTGCAGTACTCCTGGCCACATTATATGTAGGGTAGCAATGCTCAGACACCTGCACTGCAAACATACTGCAACACCCCACCCACCAAGCTCCCAATTCACAGCAGATTGTCCAGCAGAGTACTCACTGCAGCTGAGACAGGTGGTCTGCCGTAATATGGGATCAGTGTAAGATGCTATGGAGCTGTACTAGGTGAGACATCACATGACATCTCTCAGGCCTGCCACAGTGGGAGAGGGGACTATTTTGAAATTCTAGCAGGGGGGATTTTAAAAGTGTCCTATAAAATCATAATCCTTTTTTGCAGCAGCAATTGCAATATACACAAGTTAACAATCCATATGTGATTACAAACAGCCTCTTCACTGCAATGGTTAAGAGAAATTTCGTATTAGTCCCTAAAAAAGGGACAACCAAAACAAAGTCTCTCATTAGTTGAGGGGAAAAATTCTCGCTTGTCTACTTGGCTATATTAGATGTACACATACACTACAACCAGCAATTGCATAAGAAAAGATGGTTTCAATAAAAAGCAATTGAAATCTATATCCTATGCATTTTGTGAGGACAGATTGCAACACAGCAAGTTCGAGTGCAACATAAATCCAGGCTGGAAATAAATATGAACTTATTTGTTATCTTTTACGGCCTGAACTTATTTACTATCTAATAGAAGTTATGGAACCAAGTATATGCCCAATTTAATCAAATCAAAATTAGTTTCTTATTAATATATAATGATAGCAGCTCTCCTGCATGTTGCGAGAAAAAAAAATCAAATCAAATTAGCTTTGCCATTTGCAGCTCATACCTTCATAGCAGCACTTACGGAGCAGGGCACTGACCACCTGACGAGTAGAGTCATCATTCTCCACCAGCATGACTCTCAGTGTCTTCACAGGTAGGAACCTCTCCCAGTGAATGCTTTGTCCTTGTTGCTCCTGCTCATCCACCTGCTGCATGCCCGGTGGCGCACTGTGCCCATTGGCCAAGTCCTCTTCCTTTTCCCTCCATTCATCTGCATCAGCTCCAACCTCATGGTGGCCATTCTCTAAGGCGACATTCCCTATCCCCAACACATCCTTGCGGGAAGGCCCGTCCATGCCAGCTTGGCAAGCGCTACCCATTAGCCTGATTCGAAGAGAGAGAGAGCACTGCAGTGGTTGGTTTGTGCAACTAGAGGGAGTTCACAGATGGTGGAGCACATCCTATGTCAGCATAAAAAATGCATACGCTGAATCCAAGTACGAATCTGCAGGGGGAATCAAACACCAATCTGTCATGAGCATAACAGATGCTCAGAATAAGCACTCCATTTTGCAGTATTGGTCACAGCCAGAGAGGATTACATGTATCCGGGCTGGAAGAAATTATTCTTAAGCCGCGACGCCCAAAATCAGTTGCTTCCGACTCCTGTGAAACATTAAACATCTCATATAATAAGGATAATTATATACGAAATTCCCCTACACAAAACTGACAATAGAGATTTGAGGCAGTACGAAACAAAGGATTTGGTATGAGTAGTGAAAGGAAGTCAGTAAACACCGTCTCCCTTCAAAATCCCACTAATCCGCGGTCCGAGCTAAACATAGAACAAAAAGATAAACCTCATCAGAGCAAAACTTCAGAAGGAAAAGTCTGTGAAGCAAACAGCGCAGTTCCAACTTGCCTCCACCCAAGGTAACAGCAGCGCCTGGGAAATCGGACTTCTCGAGATCCACTGGAGGCGACCCTGACGAACTCTACCGCAGAAACAACCCCAAAAAAAACCAGCTAAATCAATTTAGAAAAAAAAAATATATATATATATGAGAAGAGTTGAATTTACGAGCTATCTCCCGGTAGCCGCAGCAGAGGGCGCGGTGCGCACCTACGCGTGGGATGACGAGGAGGAGATGAGGTCGCGAGGGGTTCCGGGCCAAATGGCGGGGAGAGGCGATGCGCTGGTGACTGGTGCGAATTGCGATGGCGAGGAGGCTGCGGAGGAGGCGATAGATAACGGGGGGGAGGAGGGGAGGCGCTCGCCGTGACGTGGAGCAAGTGGAGGTGGGCAGGGCGTGGGGGCGGGGCCCGCGCCCCAGCCGAGATCCGACGAGATCTAAAGCCGCGCGCTCCCTGCGCTCCACCGAATCCGTAGATCGCCCGGGGGCCACTTCGAGCGGCACGCGCGGGTCCGTCGTGGATGCGTCACTGGCTGGTGGGGTCCTGGAAGTCGATGGGACCCGCACGTCGGTGGGTTGGGGTGGGCTTGTGGAGGTGGTGTGGGGCCGGGGGAGTGCTTGGCCCGCGGCTTGGATGGAAAGATCGTCACGGCGGGGCATTAACGGCGTTTAAGCGGGACCTGGAGTGCGATTTGGGAAGCAGGGCACTCCCGTTTCGCTGGCTAGCGTTGGCTTTTGTTTCCGGGATGGGAGGTCATCAAATCAAATGCTTTCCAGTTATGATTTGACTTTGACTATATATCTCACCACTGAGTAAGGCCTGGTTTAGTTCACCCCAAAAACTAAAAACTTTTCAAGATTCTCTGTCACATTGAATCTTGCGGCACATGCACGGAGCATTAAATAATATAGATAGAAACAAAAACTAATTGCGCAGTTTATCTGTAAATCACGAGATGAATCTTTTAAGCTTAGTTAATCTATGATTGGACAATGTTTGTCAAATAAAAACGAAAGTGCTACAGTGTCAAAATTCAAAAAAAAATCGGATAGGCCTTGTTTAGTTCGCAAAATTTTTGGGTTTTGGCTACTGTAGCACTTTTGTTTTTATTTGACAAACATTGTCCAATCATGGAGTAACTATGCTCAAAAGATTCATCTCACAAATTACAGTTAAACTGTACAATTAGTTTTTATTTATATTTATATTTAATGCTCCATATATGCGATCAAAGATTCGATGTGACGGGAAATCTTGAAAATTTTTGTGAACTAAACCAAGCCTAAACCTTTTGAAAAAAAGAACATATACTTTGCTTCATTAATATTTATAAGAATAAGATGTTCTCCATTATATTTTTGACCTTCTATATAATTTCTTCTATCGAGGCATGGAATGAAGTTATATTAGCATTGTTGGATCCATGGCTCGCCTCTATCCAATCCAAATTGGACAGGAAACGGCCTTTAATTGAACACTTGAAACTTGAAAGGTTAGGCAAGTTTTAAAAGAGAGAGCGAGAAAGGTTATGCAACTTTTATTTTTGGACAAAAGCAGTTCACACAAATTTGGCAGTGCTGTACTTGTGTGTCATGTTAGTTGTGAGCTCGTGTGACCCACTCGTACATGTTAGCGGTTGTCATTAGGAGGACGGCTGTCATTAGTAATCGAGCTCCTGTCGTTTCCTGGTTAATTTTCTCGTTTGATTAAGCTGAGGATGGCGACGGCGGTGAGTCATCGGCGACCAGCACGGAATCAGCCCAGAACTTTCTAGAGCATGGAGGCTTGTACTGCATTCTTTGGTCGGTCTCGAAGGAAATAAATTAAGTATTGAAACCAATCACCCACGGCAGTCACTGTGTGTTCAGTTAATTAATTAACCAGGGATTTCCTTTGTCGCACCAGCCACATCGCAAGTTGTTTTCCCATTCCAAGCGATCAGTCTCACAGATGCTTTGCAGTCGTGTCCAGACCACCTAACAAAAAAGAGAACATTCTGCAGCGCTGGCTCCGAGTCTGAGCTGAATTTATGTTTTTTTAGTTCGTCTATAAAAGGTTATGATTACTATTTATTTCGCACTGGAAACACGTTTCATAATCACTGAGAGTGGAGATGGAAGAGTTCGGCTAGCATGTTCGCTTATCCGAAAAATCATGGCCGGAAGTAACTGATTTATTATGAGAGAAAAACGCTATTAAATGACTGATAAATTCGATAAAATAATCTCAAGCAAATAGGTTCTTAATTGGTTGTTACACGAAGAAGAACATCTCGCAACTAAGGCTCTTTTTTTCTTCAAAAAAGAAAGGCAGTAACTAAACTAGGTGAGAATTTCTGTTGGAACGGCAAACGATGTACTATTAGCAAGCAAGTTGAAAAGCACGATCAAGGCATGGGACCAAGCAAACAACACCAAATATACGCCTATTGGCTAAGGTCCATTGAAGGTTAAAGAATAGCTCTCTCCTTTTAACCACCTTTTAACCTTGGAGGTTCAAACAGAAGGACTGAAAATAAGGGATAAAAGTGCTAACAGGTGACTTTGCTTTCTTTCTCCTCTCATTTCACCCTTTAGTCATGTATCCAAATAACCCAGAGGCTAATCTTTAGTCCATTCATTTCAAGTGCTAAAGCTGGACTAAACATTAGCCAAACGGGGTGCGAATAGAGCCTAAACTAATCCATGTACGATCGTATCCCTCACCTTTGGATGCTAAAATAGTACAATTGCAATGTGGCATATCCTTTTTGCCAACCGCGTATCTAGATTCTTGTGTCCTCGCATTCTCGCCAAACAAAGGCTCTTTTTTCTTCGTACTAGAGTTCCCTACCTCTAAGAATGGACGACTTGTAGATAAGGAACAATCACAAAAGGTACCGCCATGCTTTTCTTTTAGATACACAATGACCGCAGAGGAGACAGAAACTGACATAACTAAAGCTCATTTGTTGAAGAAAAACAATTATAAAAGCCGTTTGATAGCTTCTTTTAGCTGTATCTAGCTCCTATGAAGAAGTCCTATCAAATGGTCTAGTAGGAGTTGTTGTTTTTGAGCTATTTCTAAGGCCTTGTTTAGTTCACCCAAAAACCAAAAAGTTTTCAAGATTTCATGTCACATCGAATCTTTCAGCACATGCATGAAGCATTAAATATAGACAAAAATAAAAACTAATTGCACAGTTTACTTGTAAATTGCGAGACGAAACTTTTGATCCTAGTTAGTCTATGATTAGATAATATTTGCCACAAACAAACGAAAAGTGCTACAGTAGCGAAATCCAAATTCTTTTCGCATCTAAACAAAGCCTAAGTGGAAAAAGGAGAAACCGTCATGAATTATAGCTCTTCCAAAATGACTAGCAACACTCTCAAACACACGAATAAGCGACATTTTGTTTTTAACAGTTAGTAAGTTTTACCTGAAGCGCCTTGTATAACCTAGAGTTATGGTTTTTAGTACCTAAACGACTGATGTCTGCATAAATTAAACCGTTTCTTACACATTTTTTGTATTTATGAAATACTAGTCCAAGTCGAAAAGTAGTATTCCATAGAATGCATTACATACGATCATGTAAAGAGCCAATGGAGGTGGAGATATATATTCTAGGGGCACGTCACAAATAAAACGCAGTCAAAGACTCAAGGGCCGCTAGATACAGCATCATGTAAAGAGCCAATGCAGGCGAAGATATATATTCTGGGAGCACTGACCCCCACCAAGGCACGACTACCTTTCAGTCTCAGCCCGTCGTGCAAAGTTCCGAGACAGTGAACCAGCACCAAGAGCTAACTAACGAGTCCATGTCAGGACAGGAGCAACCACGTCGATCCGGACCGGAAGCGGACCAGTGCATCTCTCGATCCACAGAGCTTATCCTATTCGCCCTGCCGTCGTTCGATCATCCGTGGGCGCGCGTGCGTTTGAGCTCGGCAAGCTTCTGTGGGTCGTTTGCAAAGATTGTTGTTGCCGAGCTCACAGAGATGATCGAGCTTGCGAATAGGTTAAGCTCTTTTTTTTTTCTCTCTCTCTCTGCAAGCATGCATTTCTCTCTGTAAAATCTTTGCAAGAAAACTTGCGCCGGGCGCCGAGCACCTTCGCGGTGCGCGCAGAGGCGGTCGTGTCGGTCGTACGACGTGGAGGGTGGCCGCCATCAGATCGATTCTACTAGAGTTCAGGGGGGGAGCGGGGCAGCAGCATCGCCCGCCTTTCCCTTATTCCCCAATCCCCAGCACGGTGTGGCCGAGACGCCGTGCTTTTCCCGGGGGTCGCGCCTGGCTTTGCATCCCGCCCGTATCTGCTTTGGCTGTGTGGCCGCGGGCCGAGCCTTTCCGTTGCTCGCGTAACCGGGCGCGCACCTGGCTCGATTCACCTTCACGTGGCTGCGGGTTCATCCTGAGGACCAGGTTTCCTCGTGCACTCGTTGCCCACGCGGCGGGCGGATGCGTCGCCGTCGCGCCGTGCGGCGTTGTCCTGATGGGGATACTAAGGCCTTGTTTAGTTCGCAGCATTTCGTTTTTATTTGACAAATATTATCCAATCACGGAGTAACTAGACTCAAACGATTCATCTCACAAATTATAGGTAATTTGTGCAGTTAGTTTTTATTTTTGTCTATATTTAATGCTCCATGCATGCAACCAAAGATTCGATGTGACGGGGAATCTTGAAAATTTTTGCGAACTAAACAAGGCCTAAGGTCTTGTTTAGATGTGTTTTTTTAGATTTTGCTACTGTAGCATTTGTTTGTTTGTGATAAATATTGTCCAATCATAGACTAACTAGGATCAAAAAATTTGTTTCACGTTTTACAGACAAACTGTCTAATTAGTTTTTGTTTTCGTTTATATTTAATGCTTCATATATCCTGCAAAATTCGATGTGACGGAATCTTGAATTTTTTTTGATTTTTCAGGTGAATAAACAAGGCCGGCCTTTGTGTTCGGCTCCGCCCGGGAGATGGCCTCTAGCTGGTCTAGATTTTGATTTTGTCATGGTGCCAGTGTGACGGCTCCTTATGATTTGGCATCGCGAGACGGTGACGGGCCGCTCCGGATCAGGCGAGAGCGTGCCTAAACGTTGCTCGTCTGACCCGACAGCGCGCACCCTTCGGATTGGTACGAATACAAAATACTAAATTCGTCCAGCAACGCAATGTCTCAGGGAATTTGAAAAGCCGAATACCTCATATCACACGTCTCTAAAACAGAAGACCGACTCATCATCAAAACATACCCTTGCTGTTGGAGGCGTGCAGCAGTGCTAGTTTTCATGAAAGAGAAAAAGAAAACATATATATTTTTTCAACCTTCATCATCAACTTGCATGTCAATTTGGTTTTTCAATGCGCCCTCTCATTGTTCTAGATAAAAAAAAATTGGTCATTTAGCTAGTTTCAAAGGTGATTTCTATTTTTTTAAAAGAATATTAAGAATATGGTTTAATTTCTAAAATATACATAACTAATTTATTTTAAATCAGAAATACTACATGAACCTAGTATCAACATTTTCTCTAAAAAAATTTATCCATTTATTGATGACATATTTAGAGTTATGTGGGACTTATTTATTTCAATTCCTATTATTTTTATTGCTTTTGATAATTTATTTAGATTATAGTTTCGCACTATACTAAACTTGTAGATCAACCAAGAGGATCTGGCGGACTATGAGTACGTAGAAACATGTGAAAGATGACACCAATCTCATAGATGCCATGCTCCACCATATGTATGGATCATATTTAGAGATGTATGGCTAGCAGCCTAGCACTTTACTTTATGTTGATTACCTTATCAAGTTAAACAAAGTAGTGCCTCAAACATGTACTCAATATAAATAGATCACAAAACAATGATGGCAGTGGTGATTCGCATGATGGCAAGTGTACGAAGTGTATTAAGGCAAGTTACATTGTGTTAGATACAGAAAAAGCGTTCAACAATTTGCTGTCCAGAGAACGATGGCTTTCAGTCCCAACCCAGCCACAACGATTATTCTCTCGAATTTGTTGCTTTTTATCCTGCTGAAACATGGGATCCACCTTTACGGATACCACCGCATATGTAGTGCCATTTAAAATTTTAGTTTCATATCCACAATCGCTATAATCGATTGATTCAGGCCTTGTTTAGTTCCGAAAAAATTTCGAATTTCGCGACTGTAGCACTTTCGTTTTTATTTTGACAAATATTGTCTAATCATGAACTAACTAGGATCAAAAGATTCGTCTTGCGGTTAACAGACAAACTGTGCAATTAGTTTTTGTTTTCGTCTATATTTAATGTTTCATGCATGTGCCACAAGATTTGATGTGACGGAGAATCTTGAAAACTTTTTAGATTTTGGGGTGAAGTAAACAAGGCCTCAGTCAGATATTTAAACCCAAAAACACCAAAACACACAACTAGATTTTCAAGTTCTCCTAGTGATATGAGATTCTCCTAATGTTTTAGCATTCAAAATTTAGTATAAATTTTCTAAGTAAATGCCTCGTAGTGAAGATTCCCTAGTGTTTTGACTAGTGGTAGTGTTTTATTACTAATTAAAAACACTAGGAGAACTCCACCATTTTGGTAGTGACTAGTGACACTCCTATGGAGGTGCAAATAGCAATTGCCATTTGCCAGCTCATGTAAAGAAAGATTGCAGATCGACGTCCGGCAACGATTGAAAATCCTCAAGCGTCAAGCTCGAGGGCAATGACAAGGCTGGGTCGCTTGTCAGTTGCCACAAGGACGCGTGCCTGATTCTGACGCTTTAGGATAACATAAATGCGCCTGAAATTAGCCAAGCAAAACAATCACCCCATGATACCTAATTGTACAATTACTCAATTAGGTTCAAAAGATACCTAATTTTACAACCGCTAGAGCATAATTATGTTCACATTATCATCCAACAAAGGTATCAGATCTTGTTCATTTTCAGATCTGATAAACACAGCATATTAATAACACTAAACAGCAAGAATTGATGCACATGGTGCTCAGATAAATTTTGGATATGTATAGACATGTACACCAAGTTCACTGAAAGTCTGTTGTAATGATGTGCTAAGTTCAAACTTTATGTATATGGTATATCGAGCGGTTGCATCTTTCAGCTGTGAAAATCGCCTCCAGTCAAAATAACAACGATTCAGTGACAAGCTTAGAATGCTACATTACTGATTAATGGGAAGATAATGAACACTGAAGACTACTACAAGAACACATTATGGAAAAACTATGGTTTCACCATTTTGCTTCACCAAGGAAAGCTCCAGAAATAGCAGGAGCATAATTCATTTGCTAACTGAGTGACTGCTGCATTGCACATAGAACAAACATATAGGTATTCATAGGCATGAATCTGTGCGGGCGTGTGGTGAATTGTGTGTATGTGTGAGCCTCTGCCAGTATTGTGTTTCTAAAAAAACAAAACATATATTTACCTGGATGGCACCATATATGTTGCAACAAACTGACAGCTCCACATATTTTCATTGCCAAATCAAACTAGTCATGATTGATGGCTACAAAAGAAAACTGAATAGAAGGTATTGTGGATGTAAATACATAACACAACCAGAAGACCAGGACCTACAAGGCTACAACTACAAGAATCTGTGCATCAAATAATGCTTCATGATACCAGAAGCAGAGCCAAAAATGCGATAATCCCTTTCCTTTGGGGGAGGGCGGCTCCCACCCTCCGCCTCTGCTAGAAATTCCATGTTCATAACCAGTACCATGTTAAAGAAAAATCCTGCAAACTGCATTCTTAATTTCTGATGCCTAAACTTTAGAAACTGCCACTCTAATGCAAAACAAACAAACAAAAAAAAACTTTAGTACCTGTTTGTCACAAAGGGTGCACTTGGTTGTCAGAGTCATGCATACAGGACTGGGATTAAGGCTTCGTTCACGGGACCTAATCCAAGAAAATTCACTGCAAACTCACCTAACTTGCAGAGTGCAACTCAAACCATTGTCATCAACCACATGACTAGTGTCCTCCATTAGACTAGATACATTCCTCAAATTAGGACAACAATAAGCTTCAAAAAAAAAAGGACAACAATCAATACCAGTGAAGGAAATTAGCACACACCAAATGGATGATTATGTGGATGTGATTTCAAAGCAAGTGAATGTTCATACAATAAAGAAATCGTGCACAGTGAATAAGAGAGTCGCTTTAGCTATCCAGAAGAATTTCCAACTCTGATTCTATTGTTACAACTTACCTGAATGCTTGAGTTCTGTCATTGCGTAAGTGGACTTTCCCTTTTACTGTCAGAGTTTTCTCTAATCTGAAACGACAGTGCAAATTTATATCCCACGACACTCCAGCGTATAAGAAAACACAAGCACTCTAGAGTTTAAGCAATCAAAATTGTTTCAGGGGCATGTACAATTCACCATGAAACCTTCCCTGGAACATTGATAGGTAGAATTGCTCTAACACAACACAAATCTAATTATCAAATCATTTGACATACTAATCAGTAGTCACCACCCTTCTCTACAACCTCATCCGATCCTAGAATACTAATACACTATGCATGGTAGAAAGAAATGGTAAGAATCACGAATGTGTTCTTTAGTCTTCCAGTTCCAGGTAAGGCCAAGCATTGTAAAATGGAAAAAATTGTGATTCAATTCAAATGTGATTGCAAGCCAATAAAGGTACAGAGAATTGTACAAACAGCAAATATGGAGTGAGGGAGAGATGACAGTCATTTCGGAACCCACTAGGCTGCGCCAGCCTCCTCCTCGAGCTTGCGCACGTAGGCGGAGAGCACAGCAACGACATCCCTGGCCGGCGCCTGCAGCGTGGCGACGAGGGACGTAGCGGGTCCCTGCAGCGCGCCGAGCAGCGTGGCGTAAACCTCGGCGCGGCTGGGCATAGTCTCGAGCGTCTTGAAGTCGCCGGGTCCGTAAAACTTGCCCTCAAAGACGGCCCCGACGAAGTCGTTGGTCTCCTCGACGCGCTCCTCCTTCTGGAAGGCGCGGTAAGGCTTGAGCGCGGTGGGTACCTCCTCGGTGTGGACGAAGAGCCAGGCATTCATACCCTTCATGCACGGCTTGAGCGCCTCCCAGGGGGTGCCCTCGATGGCTTTCCCCACCAGCGTGTTCTTCGCCACCAGCAGGCTGCAGGTCTCGGGGAGCGCGTCGCGGATTCCCTGCAGCTGCTTCACCGTCAGGCCCTCGTACTTGATACCCGCCAGGAGGTAGCACCCCTCCAGCTGCTCCCGGACGGTGGCCACTGTCTCCTCCTTGCGGCCCCGGGTGATTGCCGCGCGTATTGTGGAGCGGCGAAGGCGCTGTTGGGGACGGATCGAGGCGGCTGCGGCGTGGGTTCGAAACGCGGGGAGGGGCTTTGCGGTGGGCAGCGTGGTGGGGAGGAAGGAGGTCTCCATTGTGCGGGGCGGGAGGGCGCCGGAGGAACGGCGGGTTGGGTTGGGAGGGACGAACGGAGGAAGGAGAAAGAGTGGAGTGAAAGGGCTTATCTGTGAGAAGATGAGAGGCCCTCACGTGGACTTGGTCTACGGAAAATTTAGATTATGTGGGGCCGACTGCTCAGTGGCTCGGCTTAAGCCTTGGCTCAGTACGTAAGCTATCATCACTGGTCTTAAAAAAGGCCTAAATCTTTTTATGCGAAAAAAAGGTTAGCTCATGAATTTCTTTGAATATTATTGTACCAAATTATACCTATAATAGTACACACAACATCAAAAGAATCCAGCAGCATTTCTGTTTCGGTTCCACTGCATGGAGCCTTTTGACCTTTGTACTACATAAAGATTGTAACAAATTTAGCCTCTTCAGCACCCAAAAAAAAGTGCAAGAAAATATAGTCTGCTGTCTCTAACATGTATTTGTTGGTAGAATAAATAAGAAATAAGAGATCGACTTCCAGCCACGGATTATAAATTTACTAGACAAAAAAAAAGGGCTGTACATCTTATCTTATCAAGCATGCCAAATGACAATGATCAAGGGAGCATATAGTTAATGGCATCTTCAACAGTATCATCACTGTACACATTCCTTCTCCAGAATATAGTTGATGGCATCTTCAACAGTATCAACAACCTGAAAGGCAAACACAACTTTTATCAGAACAGCAAGCCAATTATGATGATAAATCCAGGATAACCAATGTTTCTGTTTTCATCCTAGATATTTTATCACAACAGATCGATAGTGTTGAGTCAACAAATTTCAGTTAAGCAGGAAACCTGCTATGAGAACATCCACGAGAATCACAATCCAAGGAACATAAATAACAAATTAAAAAAATTAGCTGCCAGTGAAACATGAATATAACATATTATGTTAACAAAAAATGAACTAGGTTATTGTTTTCTTATAAGAAAAAGAAAGATACCCAAATTGTAAGCCCACACCAATCACCCAGCTGAACCAGGTTAGTTCATATATTTTCTTTTTTTTAACATTAAATTCATATATTTTCTGGCGTTGTGGTGTGAAAGGACTCGCAATATAAGTTATAACACGACATCGTGCACTTTTTTCAGGTCATTACTCATTACTCGAGAGTCGAGATTTGACCCCATGCAGATCAAACTCTCTAACTGTGTGAGCTGCTCTACTACTGAGAACGCTAACAAGGCTAATAGCACTGAGACAATGAGGTTCATTATAAGATGGGCAAGTAGCTCATGGTTATTCTTAATTTAAGACTCAAACATCTGTAACATATACATATATTTTCTTGCCAAACATGTGTTACCAGATAACTTAACAGTCACAGGGTGGAACGGAAGTTTTTGGTCATAAGATATACCGCATCTGCAGGAAACTGTGGGTCGTTATCTTTTCCTCTAAAAACACCTGTCCTTGTAAGAACAGATGACCATGGGTGGCCAGCCTGGGAAGTTCAAATTACACAGGTTAAATATCTCTTGATAGGAAGCAATGGCCTCAATTAAATGTAATAGAAGAGCAACATAGAAAAAGAAAAATGTTGAAAGTGGATGGTATGTTATTCAATAGGGTAATGCTGTTTTCCAATGCATCAGGTAGCCTGTTTTTTTGCTGGACTACAAGCTAGCTGTTCAACTCTGCAAACATATATATTGTAGTGATAGGCAGTGTTGATCTCATCAAGGAAACAGATATTGAAACCTGTACAGCATCCTTGTACCATCAACCACTCCATGCAGTGAATATTCTTTTATATAAATGATAAAATGTATCAAAGAATAACCTTCATAGCTCCATTGATATCCACTTTAGGATTATCGCCAACCATGTAGATAGTTGAAAACTGACAGTCTTTTACTTCCATTGATGTCTGTGAATTAGGATACATACTTATAATAAGTTTTCCAAGTATGTTTGCTGCATTCTTGAACACAAATGGATTAGGTTTCCCATAAGATGTATACTTCAGTGGATGATCATTTATTCTGCAATTTAAGTGAGCAGAAAATGATTAATCTGGCCGCACATCCATGCTTATAAATTTGAAGTACAATGTCTCATAAATATAAAAATAGCTTACTGATTGAAGATGCTTTCCAAAGCTATCCTGAAGGCACCCATGCCAAGCCGCTCAGAAGGAAATGCAGCCTGCCATAGGATCTCAAAACTAAGTTTCTTCCAGTGCAATGGTTATCTTACTAGCATTGAACCTGGATGGAAATAAGGGAAATTGTGGCCTGTAGGGTGTTCACAGTGTAGCACCATTCTTGACCTATCATCTTACCTGGTATTCAAGATCATCAGCTGCAAAATACAAAGGAGGTTGATCCCCTTTTTCAGTCCCAGGAAGTCCACCAGTAGACAAGATGTCACAGAGTACCTTTCATATGGAATATAAAAAAAAAACAGATTATTGAACTTATGTAGCCAATCTGAAAAGGAAGTAATCACAATTTCATGTGAACAGATGCTCTTAGAGGAAAAGATGTTTATGGATCACTCAATAAGATATTATGTGAAAATGAAACAAATGCAGCACAAGAAGGTTTTCTATTAGTACCTGTAGATCTCTTCCCCAGTCAACAGGATCGCTGACAACAAACACTCCTTTAACTCGCTCTGAGTAAACATCATATGATGGGTGCACTTTCGCAAACATGTAACTGTCTGTTTGCCCAACTTTCCAAGTCTTGAAAGGAGCCAGGGGGTCAATATCTTTATAATATGATGCATATTCATCTATGGACAGAACTTTTCTGTAGACACAGATGACTCGTGAGAAATTCACACAATAAATTTGACCCATGATAGGAACATGAAGAATTACCTAAATCCGTACTCAGACATCACTACTGCAGGCTCTCCTTTTCCAACAGCAACAATAAGGTCATCTTTGAAACTGCAGAGTTCAAATAGGGGTTCCATTCAGGTGCTACAAGTCAATCAAGAAACAAGAAAGCATTGATGTAGTACTTGAAAGGCACACCGCTTCACCAGCTCTCTGTAAGGAGAATGGCCATGCACAACCTACACGCATCAGAAAAAATCATAGATGGAAATTTAACATAGCCAATGGTTGAGAAGATAAAGAAAAGAGATGCACTAATTTTCTCTCCTTTCTATAGGGATTTATTAGTTAGCTTGAAGGTCCCATTAAGCAATGACTCATGAGTACTGTAGAAGTACCTGTGCTGGAGAAATGTTGACTCCTAAAAGTTGGCTTAGCTCAAGGGCCCTTCTATGCTCTGGAACACCTCCTCCTACCAACAAATTGGTAAACCTTAATAACCTCAATAAAAAAATCAGCAACACAATTAAAAATTCCACACTCCATGCCATGGTGCCTTTGTACAACCCTTAGCTGTGATTACTGATGGCCATGTAAAAGCTATAACAAAAACTTATAATAGGATGGACTGTTCACTGTTCATACAACAATTATCTACAGCATTAAGAAGTTGACAATCAACCTTTCCAGAACAAGATTGCCTCTTAGATAGTAATTCAAAGAACAGATTGCGTTGAATGAAGATAATTCAATATTAGTCAAATAATCAAATGCACCACTAGTAAATGCCATAGAATTTGGCAGTATAGTTAAGAACAATGTCTATCGAAGAACAGGTTTCATCGAATGCATTGCTTGATGTATAGTAGGAACTTTTTAGAAATATCCCAAAAACAGGGAGCTAGTATGCAACAATGATAGGAAAACAGGGTGTGCAAATGGTATAGTGGATTACTTACCGTTAGTTAAAAACAGAAACGGAATCTTCAGGCTACCTGAAAAGGAACAAATAATGTGATCCATAAGGGCACTCCCAATGCTAGAAACTACACATAGTTTCTATATCTATTAATTTTTATAGACACTATACATAGAAACTATAGTCCCAATCGATAGTTTCTATGGAATATTTGTTTATCCAATTAGATTCATTCTCTCTCCATTCTCAGCCAATAATATCACTTTATGCCTTGGATTTCGTGTAGACATGGTTTCTAACTTTCTATGATTTTTGTTCTCTCTCTTTAATAACTACATTGCCACATCAGCAAAATGCTTAGGTGGCACTATAATTAATGTCTATAGAAACCATGATAGTTTTGCATTGGGAGTGCCCTAATCTTTAACCCTAGTAGAACCTATAGGCATAAATTTGCAAATACGAATAGCAACATTGGCAAAATAAATTACTCTCATAGGTTTGCGCTCCAGAAACGAGTAAATGATGCAGCCTAAAATATTCAATTTTAGGTCCAAATACGATTTAACCATTTAATAATGGTGTAATACACAAGACACAATGCCTAACGACTTGGACCCGTTCGACGAAATGCTCAAAAGACACGAATGCGGCAGCCGGCAGGCATGGCCAGACATCTGAGTCCACTTCGCCGTTACAAACACAGGAGCGAGACACTCTCTGAGTCCTCCTGATGAAACTACAAGCTGCTTCAATGGAATGCAGCAGAGCACGAGAAGCGCAAGGGCGTTACCTTCTTCGGAATAGAGGCGGCGGATGGCCCGCGGCGCGCCCCCGATCGGGCTTCGGCCGCGCAGGATGACCCCATCGATGTCGAACGCGATGCCGAAGGATGGCCTCGCCGGCGCTGACGCCGAGTGCGAAAAACGTTGGGCGAGATCCGACGGCGGGCGGCGCTGCACGGTCTGGAGCTCCGCCCGCGACCGCGACCGCGCTGCACGGACCAGCGCAAAGCGGAAGCCCCTCATGCTGCCCCGCCGTGCTCTGGAAGCCTACAACTCGTGTGCTCTACGGCCTTCGGCTTCTCAGCGAATGCGAGGTCCGTCTGGCTCCGCGCCGTCCGCGGCCTCGAGGCGTGCCTGGGTGCGCGCGTACTCTGGCTGACGCGTGGGCCACACCTTAGGCGCAGGCGCAGCCGCACTCTTCTTCCAAGGCTCGAGCCCACCAAGTGGCGACAGCCGCATAACCGCATCCTGGCCACCGAGATCCCACGTAACTACCCGGACTGCCAGAGCTCGCCGGCTCGCCGCCACTGACCAGGCAGGAGTAGCCCAGTGCCCGCCGCATGGCCGCGCGCGCACCGCTCGTCATGGCGCGCGCCGCCGCTAGCGCCGGCCCGCTCCCGGCTGCGGCAACCGTGGCCCCGCGCCAGCCCGCGCAGTGTCTCCGCGCGAGGGGGGCTGTCAGCGGCCTCTTCTTCGACCAGCGGACAGCGCACCCGGTCCGCCGCCTCCTCCCTGACGCCAAGTTCGGAGCGATTGGTCGGTACCCCAATCCCCTCTGTCGCTTCGATATTGTCAGTTCGGTTCTCTGAAGAAGCCTCGCGCGCCGACGCTCACTCTCTGTCACGTGCTGTGTTCGACGCGATTTTCAGGGAGCACCGCGGAGGCCGCGCCGGCGGAGGGGCTCGTGCAGAAGCTGCAGGGAGTCGAAGTGTTCGACCTGAACGGCAAGGCGGTGTCCATCGTTGATCTGTGGAAGGAAAGGAAGGCAGTGGTTGCGTTTGCCCGCCATTTCGGGTCGGTTCACCGTTATCTGGGAGTTATTCGTTGATTTATGAGTGACTGTTGTGGCTGATATGTTGGCATGCATGCCTCTGCCTGTTTGCAGATGCGTGTTGTGCCGAAAGAGGGCGGACCTTCTAGCCGCAAAGCAGGTTCCATGGCTGATTTCTCGTGCTGTTCTTCTGTAGTATCAAAATTTGCCAGTTGCCAGTGTGCAGTAACAAAATTTGAAATACTTTCCACTTTGCTTATTGCATCAAGGTGCTTTAACAAGTTTTCCTTCTAAACCTTCTAGTTGTACCTTGCCTAGTGGTAGTTTGGCAGAGGGCGATTTTTTGCATGATATATCTTCTAATGTTGTCAAAGGTGGGGGAGTTCCTTAATGCCCACCTGATATTAAATTGATCTCTCAAAAACAGGCCTTAGGTGCGAGGAGGAAGGATACAGATAATGACTTGAAATCAAAGTTGGTTTAAGAATTCCTTTTCCAGTTTTGCTATGTGTGAATCTTCTCATTTTCTTAGTTTAGTAATGTTGTTTTTCCTAGAAACAACTTTAGCAAATTAACACAATGGTTACAGGGTGTGACATATATATACGAGAGGAAAGATTAAGCCACCTTAGAACAGGCAGGCTTCTCTTTGTTGATCCCTCCATAATCTGAATTCTGAACTTATTTCTTGGCTTGCCACTAATGTGCAGGATGTCATGCAAGCTGCTGGAGTTGCTCTTGTTTTAATTGGACCAGGCAGTGTTGAACAGGTATGTTTTCATCTACAGTAAAAGAACCTCGTTTCTATATTATTTTATTAATTTGGTGCTAGTTGTGAAATGCAAAATCTATGTGCTCAGCAAGGGTGATAAGTGATTAGCCATCTTGTGCATGCAATATGTGTTGTTCGGTTCATAAGCAAGCTGGTATGCAGTTTCTAGAGCATCTTCAAGAGACCCTCTATATGGCTCTTTATCAAAAAAAAAATAGAAACAAACCAAAAAATCGTGCTCCAACAGACTTTCTAAACCACTCTCCATTTTTCCGCTCTCCAAAACCACCCTTCTCGCTCTCCACTAGTGGAGAGTTTATATTGCTCTCTAAATTCAATATATGGTAGTTCTACCATGAATTTTTTCACATAAATAAAATTATTATAGGCCATTGGAGTACAGAGAACGAAATTTAGAAAGTGTGTTGGAGACACGAGAGATTTATAAAGAGATTATTCATGGGATGGCTCTCCAATGAGATTGAAAGCTTAGAGTGGCTCTTGGAAGGGTGTCTGTTTCTTTATTTACCACGATTGAGATTGCGGTGATGAATGGCGCTTTATTTTGATCAGAAACTAGTTAACTTTAGTTTGCTAATTCTGTAAAAATCAATGTTGCCTTCCTTGAGAATATTACTTGAAGTACAACTCATGAAGATGATCTACAGCTTTAAATGAAAATTTTGGTTGGTAATTAAAATATTTTCTTAGAACTCCGTTTCTGTTGTAAATAAACTAACATGTCAGTGATTAATTGCATCTTGTTTTTTCTTGATCCAGGCAAAGGCATTTTGTGAGCAAACCAAATTCAAAGGAGGTCTGTTTCTTGAATAACCTCTACTCCAGGCCTTATTTTTTAAGGAACTATTCCAGGCCTTATGGCCACCACTTCTTTAATGAGAGTATAAATAATCATGAATATGTGCTAAGAGAATATACAAATAAATTTTATGTGCCTAATATAATAATCAAGGTGGTATCTATGAAATTATTAAGTTATTCCATGAGGTTTGGATAACAAATATGTTCCTTCCTGTCTCATGAACATTGATATATAATAATCCATGATACACAAGTGGGTGATGTTTCCTTTACAATGACTTGGTGTGGCTGTATCCAAGTATGTACTCAATTCCTGAAGTAGTACCAGTAGGAATCGCGGATCTGGGACTGAAATTTACATCCAACAAATAAAGAGTGTGTCCTACTTTTTGTTTGGAAAAGAAACCAGGTACTGATTTTTGTTAGGGCAAGGCTGTTAAGGCATCACCTAGGCAATGAGGCCTACCCAGGTCACCATATGACGCCTTGCTGTCTTAAGAACCTTGATTTGGGTGTTTCATTATAGCTGTCCAATAATAAATAAGCTAAGTAAAAAAGCACAGCTGGATCCTTTCTTTCTTTCTTTTTGCATAAATGTTAAAAATAAATCTTCTCTATTTCTCTTGATTTCCTGGTAGGTATTTAAGTGTGTAAATCTTTGGTGATGTGTATTCTGATTAATATTTTTTGCTGCAAAACTTCAACATCTATACACTGTATAACAATTCTGGTTTTTAATTACAGAAGTATATGCAGACCCAACTCACTCATCATATGATGCTCTTGAATTTGCATTTGGGTTGTTCTCTACCTTCACGCCAGCGGTAACTCTTATACTGGACTAAATTTTGCATGCTGCGTGTTCTATGTTCCCCAACATACATAAACGGTTCTTTCCATCATTTCTCAGGCTGGCCTCAAGATAATACAATTGTACAGGGAAGGATACAGGCAGGACTGGGAATTGTCATTCGAAAAGAACACTAGGACAAAAGGCGGATGGTATGTTTGCATTCTGGTTTTGCCTTTTTGCTTTCTTGTAATTCTGAGTTGGCTGCTAGAGCTTTTGCAATTGTCTTTTCTAGCATTGATCTAATGCATTTCTCTACTTTAGGTATCAAGGGGGGCTGATTGTTGCAGGTCCGGGTATCGATAACATCTTGTACATCCACAAGGTCAGTGCTTCTCATACGAAAAATTTGTTCCATTTGTTCTATTTATATAATATATGTATATAATCAATAGGGGAAAACCCCTCATGTTCTCCTCAAGAAAGAAAATCATACTATGATACTGAATGCAACTTCTCTTTTCTGGTATCTCTTTTACCAGGACAAAGAAGCCGGAGATGACCCTGACATGGAGGATGTGTTGAGAGCTTGCTGTTCCTGAAAATTAGTGCCCCCACGCCCACACAGTCACTCCATCTCTTGTTGTAAAAGTCAGGTTGTAAGTAGCCCTCATCAATCTTCAGCGATCCTGTTCAGGGTGTATGGGCCTTTTTTTCTTATATATATACGGCGCGCGGGGAAAGCCAAGCTACATGTACATATGTATGGTTCTATATAGAAATTAATAAATTTGTGGATATCTGCTTGCATGTGCTGCTATACTACTCGATGTCGCGCTGATTTTCTATTCAAGACTTGTTTAGATATAGTCGGATTGGCACCAATCTATATATATTAGGGTGGATCGAGGTGTAATTTAATTCAAAATTCGTTACAAGGTTGAAGTGAATTGGATGGCATCCAAACAAGCCCTCAAGTGTACATTGAGCTCGTCTCAGCACTTCTTCTCGATACTCTATGTAAAAAAAAAAACTTTTTAAGTTTAACTAGATTTATAGAAAAATAGTATCATTTGTTTATTATAAAATATATATTCAAAGAATCATCTAATTATACGAAGGTTATATGTCATAAACATTAATATTTAGTTATATATATTTGGTAAAAAAAATTGACTTCTGCTGAAGCGAGAATATAGGACGTAGCAGACTCCTTGATGTTCTGTCTCACTGCGGCCGAGAGCTTTGGATTTTTAACTTTTTGTACTTTTATGGTTGGCACTCCTCTGTTTGCCAGCTTTGTGTATGTTCCTACATATTTGCCATCACATTCAGTTGAGCTACTACACTTTTACCATTCTCGCTGATGTGGCATGACAGGTGGTGCTTCCGGCGTGGAACGGAGTCTGGAAGCTCTATTTTGGCATGGCAAATGACGCTGCTGCCCTCGCCCTCTTCTTCAGGCGTCGTGTGCCTTCCCCTCTCCGGCTTCGTTTGGCTGCTGGGGAAAGTAATACAAGAGAGAAATCCCCCACGCAGGGATTGGGTTGATCCCCTCCCACCAACGTGACCCAATCCCTTGATTCCCTGGCATCATTTGGATTGTGCGCCTAATTAGCTCAGTTTGGCGTTTTATTATATTGTGTTCGTGTACTACTAATGCTCATCAAAGCTAATTCAACGTTGACTTTACTGATTATTTAACCATAATTCAAAATGGTAGTGTTCTAGAATTCAGAACCGAACCATGGGAGAGCACAAAAATCAGAAAACGAGCTCTAAAATTCAAGAAAATACTAGCAAAATCCATGTCTAAAATTCAAAAATAACAGAAAATGAGCAAGAGAAGCCATTTTTCATCAGTAAAAAATAAAAAATAAATGTATTGGAAGGTGCAGCAACGATTGAAACATTATAAAAAAAATATGTCGAATGTAATCACATCACATGGTCATATACCAGAACATTCTTCACCAAGTTTCGAAGTAGCTCACGGCTAAGTAAGGAAGACGTGACCATCAGCATATTGAACTAGGGCTTGCACATGCATACACAAATTTAGGAAACAAGACATTTGTTTTCAAGATTCTTAAATAAATAAAATATTGCTAGCATCCCAGCGGTGCCGAAAGAAGTTGAACTGAAACCACTTAGACTTGCACTTGAAACGAAAGGTGCACTTTCACTTCTATTCCTGCAAGCAAAGTATTCATACTTTTAGACATTGGTGAGCAACAAGGCAAGAATACTTTTACAACTCTGAACCAAACGCCAGACTGACGAAACAGAAGACTGAAAGCAAGCTCTATTGTACAAAGTCTGAAAACTACTCTGAAAGAACAAACAATATATGATCATTCAATTCTCCAAAGTTTTTCACAGTCAGTCAGTACACTTGTATTGCTAAAAGATTTGCTGACGAGAGGCAGCGCTTAAGTCAAGTACACTTGTATCAGTGACTATTATATACTGTGCAAAGTCTGAAAACTACTCTGAAAGAAAAATTCCAAGTTTTTTTGTAAGACTCCAGGGAGATGAGCAACAAGTAGAGAACTCAAAGAACAAAATTTCTGAATCACTCTGTTGGACTATTATATACTGCACGGCTAGTTCAACACTGCAAACACCTCAAAGCAGCAAACAAATCAGCAATAATTGTGTACAGTAAACACAAAATAGCTTCCAGGTCAGTGCCATATTTCCATGACCATAAGAAAAATCTATAGTATCCGATTACATTAAAAATGGAGAGAGCATATTTTAGTGATACAACATAGTTAAAGTTTTAATGATATAAAAGGACAAGTTTAGGCCTAATCTGCAGTAGTACTGTTTCTTCAATTTCATTAGAGACTGAAATTAGCTAGTAGGTGAAATAGTAATCATCTACTGCCACTGAGATGAACTACTACAAAACAAATGCAATGGCCGGGGCAATCTTGCCATGAAACTCTACAAGAATTGGTCTAAACTTTGAACTACTACAAAACAGATGAAGGATAGGGGAACTATCAATAATATATTCAGTGCAGCAGCTTGCAAGGTAGGAGACATCTCAACCTACTGCTATCAACAATATATGAACTATTTGGATTTGGATAGCTTAGAAATTCAGTGGTTAAACATCTCACAATAATTCATAAAAATAATGTCTTAACTGTCTAAGCTCTTACTGGATAAAAACAAAGACTAACCTCTCACTCAAAACTCAATATTGTTTCCCTCATGTCTGCATACTGGTTCAAAGCAAAAGTTTTCTAGTGAGTTCTTCAAAGTAATTAAAAGATGTCAGCAAACTCAAAGACAACTAAAAAACTAACCATTTCTTCCTTATCCAAATCAGACGTGTTGGTGAATCTGCATTCATGAAGATTTCCCGGTTCTGAGCATCTTTGAAAATATCAAAGGCTTCAGCCTTTTCTTCGCCGGTGAGTTCTACCATGGTGCTGATGACACTAATGCATTGCTTGATGGAGTACTCATCCGCTCCTGATCCTGCCCTTGATTTCTCTGCAACCTCACCTTCAACTTGCTTAGTTTTTACTTCCAGATACTTCTCCATCATGTGAGCTACTTCAGCTTCCTTCTGCCTTTTCTGAACCCTCTTTCCTCCATGAGAGATAGCAGCTTCCATCTGCCTTTTCTGAACCTTATTTCCTCCATTAGGGACAGCAGGAGCATTTGCTTTTCTTGTTGCAGTAGGTCTACTGGGCTGGTCTAATATCATCACATCATCCTCATCATGAAGAGGCACCAGTGGGGATTCAAATTCTTCAGCTTGTAATCCGTCACCACCACTCATTTGTGTGATACTTGGCTCAGATGGTGTTGGGTCAGCAAGAGATGTCATGTTCAAAGATCCCTCAGCTGTGTGGCCATCATATAACTCTCCTAATCTCTCAAATAGAGGAAAAGGCTTGGACTGGAACTTGGCAGCCTTTGGATGTGACTGTTAAAATTGAAATTCAACATATTTTAGAGATATAAGTGGCAAAATAACAGCAGCAGTAACATAATTTGGAGGTAACAGAAAAGTATTTTTAGAAATTACTGTGATGATGTTTGCCCAGACAGGTGGATCAGCCACAATCATGCACAGCTTATCATCCCATGATGCCCCACTTTGCTGCCTCGCTTCTTTGAGCATCCGATATTCCCTCTTAAGTTCCTTCTCCTTGTCCTGAATCTGTTGCCTGGAAAATGAGACATGCTTGAAGTTCTGATGGAAAGATTTCACTATTCTATTCCATGCATCTGTAGACCATCCATTTTGCCCCCTATAGCAATCATTGTTGTAGTCATGGAGCAACTCAACCAATGCTTTTTCAAGTCCTAAATTCCAATGCGCTCTTGAGCGGTCCACTGCACATGTACAAGGTCATCACTTTACATGAAGATATTACAAAAGGTGCATGCAAGACAGTGCAACAATCTCAACTAAACTATATGGCTAATTACCTTTTCCACTTGCTTTAGGTGATGGTCTCTTCTTCTTTAAAGATGCAGCTTGCATTAGATGCAACTTAGGAGAGCCCCTTCCAAGCATAGCTTTGATTCCTGCTTTAGTTGAGTGAGAGTATATAGACCATTACATAAGCAGATGGCATCACAACAACAACAGCTTATAGTCAAGATGAAAATTAAATAGGTGGACAAATAAACCATTACATAATCATCCATACAAATGACTGAAACAAGCATCCAGTATTACACATGGGAAACTCTTACATAGGGCTGAAATAAAATTACATACGCATCATGAGTGGTTGTGGGTATAATCTGCCCACATACTCAATGCAATTGCATCTCTTTGGGAATTTCCATTTTCTATTTGGCTACTAAATGATGGCACATCATTATTGTATGTATTGTCCCCTTCAGGGACATCGATAAAACTACTAGGAAGGATGTTATCCGGCTGGTTCGTCAACCACCCTTCATCTCCATTGTGCATACGGATAAGATTATGGAACACCACAGCAGCAGCTGGTATCTTCACTTGGTTCTTGATAGGATGTAAGGTTCCTACTTTTAAAATAGGAAAACGCTTCTTTAGAACTCCAATTGCTCTCTCTATATGATTCCTCAAAACAGCATGACGATGATTAAACAGTTCCTTGTAATTTCTTGGTCGTTGGTGACCATGCCCAAACTCCTTCAAGTGGTACCTTACACCACGATAAGGAGCAATGAATGATGGAGTGTTAGCATAGCCACCATCGACGAGGAAAAATTTGCCCTCAGGTACACGAAAACCATGAAGCAAAGCAGACCTAAGGACCCTTGCATCAGTTGCAGACCCTTCCCAACCTGATGAGATGAAGGTGAAGTTCAAATCGAAATCACAAGCCAACATGATATTTTGGCTAAGTGTGCCCTTTCTATTCCTATATGGAGCTTGCTTGTCTTGAGAGATGGTAATAGGAATATGGGTCCCATCAATGGCACCGAGGCAATTCTGAAAGAGTGAAGTGTGTATGTTAGCTATATATATAAGTAAGGAAAAGAGGTGTATATGGCTAAGTAGAGAGTCATAATTGATTCACCTTAAAGTAAGGGAAGAACCTAGGGTCTGTGCTGATTTTCCAATGAGTTTCAGTTGCCACTATAGGTTTCACAAACTTACAAGTAAGATTTTGGATTATGTTGAAGATTGACTTAATGTGCCGATGGATGGTTTCTCCACTATGTTTGAATTGATACTGCATATCCTCATAGCTTGCATTGTGAGACAGCATATACATGAAGAACGCAAACTGCTCCTCGACTCTAATACCCCTAGTGTCCCGTAACAAATGCTCATCTCTAAGATAGGTTGCAATGGCTCTGAAGATGTTAGGCTCCATACGAAAGGCAACACAACAATCTTTCACATGTCCATTGAGTACTTCTTCAAGACGCTCCTTTCCGGACAACCTTGATGTATGCCTAGGTATTTTTTGTCGGGGCTCCCTTGTACTACCCAATAGATACAAAGCAGGTAGAAGGAAAAGCATAATCTCATCATCATCATCATCCCTTCTTTTCTTAGCTAGAGCATCCATAACTAATACAATGATGAAACCATGTAGTTCATTAGAAGGCATCACACAAGAAGGAAACTGAATCTATGATTCTGAAAGAAGGCATCACAAAAAAAGGAGAAAGGAGAAGCTACCGATAATCTACCAAAACACATGAATAGAAACAAGTTATCACACATCTGAAATTTTAAGATGGATAAAAGATAACCTCGAGCATTATTTTCCATAAGTGAAACCCATTATTTTTCCCAAGTGCATTAGGTTTCATTCAGTGTAATTGACAAAAATTTTCTAAGACATCAAAACATTGCTTCCTCTCAAATAGATATTTATTTTCATCTGCGAATCTAAAAACTAAAATGTTCTCAAATAGATTGTACCTTCTACAGAAACGATATGCTAACTTTAAAATCAGAGAGATAAATGGGTTCCACTCAAAAATGAATTCTTCAGTGCTAAGCATGTGAAAGCACTGCACAGGACACATCTGAAAGTTCAACAGAAAAAGGCCCAAACTGCCAAATATGGGGCAAGAGGGAGGCCCTCCTTTCTACTCAGATAGGCACAGATGCATATCCAAGCAAAGAATAAGTATAGCACGGTGAAACTACTAGCACAAAACAAATGTCCAAACTATCAGGAAGGCACAACTGTCAGCTTACCTAGACACTAGACAGGACCAGGAGGTCATGAATCAATTGCATCATCCACGGTAGTGTTAACTCAATTGAATCATAATACAGACTAGAAAGTTGAACGTCTATTACCATCAATTGCTGCAGTAACCAACAAAGAGAGCCAACAACATAGCAACTAAACTGGAAGTACAGATGGGTCTTTCACTATTTTCAATTGGGAAGAAGTGAAATTGGCGTCAAATTTCAACCCAAAAATTACTCCGTCCCACAAAACCAAAAATCCAAACAATTGTAGGGGACAACTTTTGAGGTAACCAGCAGCAAAACAACATATTATCATCCAACCATACTACTCGCAAGGCACCCGCAGCAGACGTATACCAATTACCAGAGCAGGGAACAGAGGAAGGGATTAGAAGGAGGAGATGGGGGACGTGGTAGCACCTCACGATCTTGGAGACCCCAGGATCTTGCCGCCGTCTCGATCTGACTCCAACCCTAGTAAGAAAAGAGATGAGGAAAAGGGAAAGGGATTGGAAGGAGGAGATGGGGGACGTGGGCTGGTGGAGGCGCACCTGATCCACCGGCCACCGCCGGTCTCGGTTGCCGACAGGGGGAGAAGGGAGCCGGCTCGTCGGCCGCCGCGGTGTACTGAAACCCTAACAAGGGAAACCGGCTGAGTAGAAGGGGAGGGAGGAGGGGATGAGTCCACCGAGAATTGGAGGCGGCGGAGAACATACCTTTTTCAAGTGCGAGCGGTGGTGTTGCCCTCGCCGGCGAGTCGGGAGCGGTGGCGGAGTCGCGTGCTGCGGGAGCGCTGGCAGAGTCGCGAGGAGGGAGCAAAGTCCCGGCCTCGGGTGAGGATATTTCTTTCTCCCTTGGATTGACGTGGTTCGAGCGGGTTTGGCTCCAACCCGGCGTCAGCCAAATCCGCAATTCTGCATCCACGTGGGCTGAAACTCCGGTGTGGGCTGGTTTCCATCCGAGACCGGGATCCATACCAATCCACGCCGATCCAAGCCTATCCAAACAAAGCCTCCCTGACGGCGTTGTCCACCCCGCACGGAGCGCGCACCAAGAAGAGGAGGAAGCCATGTCCCCCAACCTGGACAGCGCCATCAAGAGCCAGGTGTCGGCGCTGCTCCTGAGGCGTCTCTTCGGAGCGTCCCGGCGGGACGAGGCTCTTGAAATCCTCCTTCTCTTTTTCATGAGGACTAACGCTGGAAGAAAAGGGCAGCCTCGCAACAAAAGAAGAGGGTGAGGGCAGCGGCGTCATTTGTCATGCCAAAACAGGGCTCCCAGGCTCCGTTCGACGCTAGAAGCACCACCTGACATACCACATCAGCGAGAGTGGTAAAAGCGTAGCAGCTCAACTGAATGCGGTGGTAAATATGTAGAAGCACACATAAAGTTGGCAAACGGAGGAGTGCCAATGGGAAAAAAAAAGTTAAAAATCCCGCGAGCCTGTGAGCAAACTGGAAAGGCCCCCAGAGGCCAGAAGCTCTTCGGCCCACTAGGCCACTAGCCCAGCCGAGACGCGGCGCCCGACAGGTCCCTCCTCCGGGTCCTCCCACAGTCCCACTCCCCAGCCACAAACCAAATCGCAGCCGCGCTCGAGATCGAGCTCAAGCCCCGCCGCCGTCGCCACCGCGCTCTCCCACCTCTCGCCCCTCCCCATGTCGGAGAAAAAGCGCCGCGCCGGGGCGAGCGCGGTCGGCGCCGCATCCAGCTCCAAGAAGCCGCGCGCTTCCGCGGCCGCGTCCTACGCCGAGTCCCTCCGCTCGAAGCTCCGCCCCGACGCCTCCATCCTCGCCACCCTCCGCTCCCTCGCCTCTGCCTCGGCTTCCAAATCCAAGGCCACCTCCAAGTCCCTCGCGGACCTCGACCTGTCCGCGGACCCCGCCTCCTCGTACATCGTGGTGGCCGACCAGGACTCCGCCTCCGTCACCTCCCGCATCAACCGCCTCGTCCTCGCAGCCGCGCGCAGCATCCTCTCCGGCCGGGGTTTCTCCTTCGCGGTGCCCTCGCGCGCCGCCTCCAACCAGGTCTACCTCCCGGACCTCGACCGCATCGTGCTCGTCCGCCGCGAGTCCGCGCGCCCCTTCGCCAACGTCGCCACCGCGCGCAAGGCCACCATCACGGCGCGCGTCCTCTCCCTCGTCCACGCCGTCCTCGGCAGGGGCATCCACGTCACCAAGCGTGACCTCTTCTACACCGACGTCAAGCTCTTCGGCGACCAGTCCCAGTCTGACGCCGTCCTCGACGACGTCTCCTGCATGCTCGGATGCACCCGGTCGTCGCTCCACGTCGTCGCCTCCGAGAAGGGCGTCGTCGTGGGCCGCCTCGTCTTCGCCGACGATGGGGACCGGATCGACTGCACGCGCATGGGCGTCGGCGGGAAGGCCATACCGCCCAACGTCGACAGGGTCTCGGGCATCGAGAGCGACGCGCTCTTCATCCTCCTGGTGGAGAAGGACGCTGCATTCATGCGACTTGCCGAGGACAGGTTCTACAACCGCTTCCCCTGCATCATTCTGACGGCCAAGGGGCAGCCAGATGTCGCCACCCGGCTGTTCCTGCGGCGGCTCAAGGTGGAGCTGAAGCTGCCAGTGCTCGCGCTGGTGGACTCCGATCCATACGGGCTCAAGATCTTGTCAGTGTACATGTGTGGTTCGAAGAACATGTCGTATGACAGCGCCAATCTCACGACGCCGGACATCAAGTGGCTCGGTGTCCGGCCGAGCGACCTGGACAAGTACAGGGTGCCGGAGCAGTGCCGTCTCCCCATGACCGATCACGATATCAAGGTGGGGAAAGAGCTGCTCGAGGAAGACTTTGTGAAGCAGAATGAGGGCTGGGTGAAGGAGTTGGAGATGATGCTGCGCACCAAGCAAAAGGCTGAGATACAGGCCCTCAGTTCCTTCGGGTTCCAGTACCTCACCGAGGTCTACCTGCCTCTCAAGTTGCAGGAGCAGGATTGGATTTGAGAACTCTCCGATGCTAGGTACGAGATCTTTGGTCTTGTCCGCGTTTATTTGTCCATTGCTGGGCAGTAATTGAAATGGATGAGTGAGCTTGATACGGTCTTGAACGTGCATTTCACCAAGCACACACCCTTCCCCATGAGTAAATTAGCAAGATAGAGATCCAGATTGTTCAGCCATATGTAGTATGAGTTAACCAAGACTGTTGTTATACCTGATATTGTGTTTGTACATGCAGATATCAGTAATTTCGTTAGCCAAGATCATGCCCCCCGCTCAGTATTTTCAAGAACCAAATTGGCATGAGTGAAGACTTTGTTATCTAGTTAATCACATGTATATTTGAACACCAGCTGTTGTGGTATTTTTATTTCTGCTGGAGAACTGTTTCATGGAAAACATGATATGTACTGGAATTTGATACATAACACAGGTGATTTAGATCAGTTGGGCCTCCTATCTCGTCGAACTTCGGTTGTTTCGTTTCCTATTTCTGTAGGGCTCATTACTTCCATGTTGACATGGAAATGGGATAACCTGGTTTGAATGAGATTACTGGAAATTGATATATAACAGTATGAAAGTCCAAGCTTCGTGTCTTTAGAAACACTACAATTAAATTTGCAGAAGTCCCTTGCTGAATGTGCTGGACAATAGTCGAGACTCCATTGCCTGCCAACGATTCCCTTTTTCAAGTCGTGTCATGACCAGGAGCAGTAACCTGTTTTCATATGTACATCCAATCCTGGAATAACTGTGCTAATTTACTGGTATACTAAATGGACCAAAAAGGTAGTTTAAGGAAATGTCACTCTGCAATCCTCACAGCTTTCTTCTTCAACCAATGGTTCAGTGAGTTGAGAGGGATTTTTATCATTCCCTGTGGTCTCCTAGTAAATTCTTTGGATACTTGCTCTAAATTACTTCTAGATTTAGTCGTTGCTTTGGGTTTTGATGAAACAGGAGGGCAGCTTCCAGGTCCAATCAAAACTTCAAGACCCAGATCAGTCGTCAAAACAGTAACTATTGCCTGCACGACGTCAACTGCATTAGTTTCAGCTTCAGTTCTTGATGTCTTCTCATGACCTGTGATGATAACCACATCGTCCTGGACCACTCTTCCTGATCAATGTTTCGAAAGGCATTGGGGCATCAAAATAGAGGCTTAGCATCTATGGTTTTTATTGTAATACAAAAGGAAGTGACAGCTCAACATTACCCAGGAGGTATTGCTCTTTGATCTTCCGAAGAACAGAGAGAACAACAATTCGAGCTTCAACCTGCAGAATGCATGGGATTATGGTAAGCAACAAAAAAAAAGGGGGGGGGGGGGGGGGGGGTGTCTGTAAATCACACATCATTCAAAATCAGTCATCATGTTCGTGTGGCAGATCATTTGTATATCATGACTTGAACTGGTTGGATGTCATTTACCTTTGAAAGGCCACGGACATCGACAGTTTGGTTCTGATCAGTATCTTTTTGCAAGACTGTTACGACTTTCTCAAGAAACAGGTTGAACGATTCTTTCCTCTTAGGTTGTAGGTCCAAATTGTAAAAATCTTGATTATCACCGCGACTAGACAGAACTCCTTCACACCATTCCATTATTAATTCCTTGAGATAATAGTCATTTGCCTGGTACCTAGAATGGGAAATTAGGCTGTCAGTATGTTTCCTACAGTGGAATAGTGGAATTAGAAGCAGTAGACACCTAGGCATGAGATAACAACTGAAGCTTCTGTGGATTACATCCTCTGCTGGTACCTGTTTGTTGTCAAAATAACTGTATCTTGGAGCACTTCTAGTTTTCCATTATTTATGGTGTGTTCCATGAATTTTACACTGGAGCGTTTATATCAAATAAACCTTTGTTCTTTATTTAATGCAATCACAGATTACTGTCAAAATGCGAAAGAGTAGAGCTGTCGAGGAAAAAGCACTTGTACTGACTTCAAAAGTATCAAAGAAACAGCATATTATCATTCTAGTCACATACCCTGCTTTCCTCATTTCCTGATATATTGCTAAACACTGCTGGACCTCCAGTAGTGATCCATAATTGCTGCGTGCTGCCAGGAGAGTTTTGTACGTCACCTGAAAATGAACTGCTATGTCAAATGCAATTTACATCGATGGAATTTTTGCAGGTTGATGTAGAGCAAACCATTGACTATGGCATGTGTCATATCATAATGTCTAACATCAACAAGCAGCAGAGGATATCCAACTAATCAACCCAAATAACTTGATATCAATAAATTATGCATGCATCCAAAGCATTTAGCAGTCAGCAATAGGCACCAAACAATAAATGCTACATCAGGAAGCATCAAATCTTATAGTTAAGGAAAAGCAAAGCATCAAAGCGTTGTACCTAAATTTTAGATAAAACTCACCAAATTGGGCTTCAGTTGGTGTGTTTTCATTTCTTCAAACAAGTGCAGTGCTAACTTCAAATCTTTGTTTTCAACACATGCCTGGAGGACATTGTAGCAAAAGCTTACTAGCAGACCATAAGTCTATAAATAAAAAGAAGTGCCCATTAACCAAGTAAAAGGTGCTGTCCAGTGACCAACCTTAATAGCAACAGTATATGCAGAGACATTAAGTCTCATCCCAACTCGCTGCATTCTCCTTAGTGCCTATGTCAAAAAGAAAATGATAGCAATAATTAATTTACTATTTATTTGGGAAAATCTAAAACCATAGCAATCCGCATTAAGAAATAAGTAAGTGTCATCTTATGTTTATCCAGATGAAAAAAATCACATGAACATTGTCAACAGTATAAGGGCAGTACTGAAAAATGGAAAGGCATGCGATATAGTAGATAGGAACATCTTCTGCAACTGTGATACTGAGAAAGTGAATTACCATGGAATGCAAATTAAGGATCATTCGCAGCCAGAATTCCACAGGCTAAGTGGATTCATAAAATAATTCAGTATCTTATTCCGTCGTCTATTTAATCTATTGGTTCTTTGTGTCTATGTCCACAAGAGGTATATCAAGTTTTATAAAGTGGAATACTTCAACAGGATGCAAACAAGGAAGGCATATTTAGTTGACACAAAAGTTGATATAAGGCCAAATGTCATAGCAGATTATATTGTGCAAAAGATATCTACATAAAACTTTGAAGCGTGAAACCTGAACAGCTCCATCCCTATTTTGAGAAGTTCCATAAATATCCATGAGTATAGACCAGCTAATAAGATCGGGACAAAGGCCATTCCGCCTCATTTCGTTCATTACAGACTTTGCACGTTCTGCATTAGTACCACAAGCCTTCATCAAGATGTTATAGGTTGTGACTGTTGGCCTGAATGGAACCACCAATATAGTACTGCCACTACTAGGATACTCTTTACAGAATGTAAAGCCACCATCAAGACCTCTCTTCTGTTCAGGGGATAGAGATATCTTGATACCAGACTCCTTCCAACTGTAGAACAAGCGGAAAGCTCTATCGTATTGGCATGACTTGACACAAGCAGTAAGGATAATATTGAAGCATGGGGCTGTAGGTTGGCAGCCATCCCTTATCATTTCTTCAAGGATCTCTATTGCACGATCAACCAGACCAGAATTTGCATAAACGTTGATTAATGATGACCATGTTACTAGGTTAAGACGAATCCCATTCACTTGCATATCCTCTTTGATGTTGGAAGCCATCTTCCACACTTTTGCATCTGCAAACACCTGGAATTTAAAGAGAAAACAATTCTGGAAACCATAAAAAGCCATAATGCATGGACAACAACAACAAGAGCCCCCATACCTTGATCATTGTACTATATGTGAAAACATCTAGCTTTAAAAGGCCATTACGTTCCTTCTTCTTCATTTCTTCATAGATTTCTTGAGCCAAGTTGAATTCTCTGGCATTGCAGCATGTCTTCAGAAGAATATTATATGAAGTCAAATCAGGAGGGACACTGAGATTCTGCAAAAACACAAAATGGTGTAAACAGTAGCTTATGGTCACTGTGCACCTGTGCTGTGCATAAGATTATAGAACATATTCGGCCATGAATGAAGGAAAAGTAAATCAAAGAAACAACCAAACACACAGTGTAAATATTGTTTTAGTGAATACAATTAAAAATAACATGAACAAGCATGGAATAGCAAACAGAAATTGGGCAGAACATAGCAAATTAGAAGAACTAGTTCCAATAGGCTGGCACAAAAAAGGCAAAATGTGATGCAACAGAATCGATTTGCATGAAGCTAAAACAACCTACCTATGAACAGCAACAATAAGGTAGAAGATGCATTACTTGCATATGCTTGTAGACTGAAAAGTTGTAGCTCAAGCTATAGGCATTAACATTCATTAGGCTGTTGAAGACGTAGGTATTTGGAGTAATCTTATCAGCAAGCAGCCCCTGCATATGATTCACATGTATAATATATGAGTGAAGTCTGGAACCGCCTGAGTATTAGAGTACCTGTCTACAGCAGGTGAACAGAAGGTAGCTTAGTTGGATAAAATTTGTGTATTCCTCTTTCCTCTTACAGAGAGAGAGAGAGAGAGAGAGAGAGAGAGAGAGAGAGAGGGAGAACTTTAACGAATAAGGGATTTAATTTGATTTTCATAATTGGCAATGACTAAGTTATCCCTTTTAGAGACACCTTATTAACTTTAAATATACAAAACTCTCTAAACTTAACCTATTTCTAATTCAATAGAAATTCAATGAATATATCTACAAATGTAAAGAAGCAAACTCAGCTAACAATTAAATTAACTGTAGTCAATGAGGGATATCGAGTACCTCAAATATAATACGAGCCTGTACAGAAGAGCCACAATGGCCACATATATCTATTATACTTCGGCATGCAAACATATTGATGCCTCCAAGCTGGTCCTTAAGGGCTCCAAAGACCAATAAAGCATTTTTCAACTCCTTTCTTTTTCCAAAAGCTTCCATGGTATTGCAGAGTAAAAGTTGGGAATTAGGAAATATGCGTGCATACCTACATGTCAAAAAAACAATGCATTGCAGGTATCAAGATTAATGGAAAGAGTATGAAATTTTAACAAATCGTCAAATCCCAAGAGTATGATCCAAGGTTGAAATCCACGTAGTGCATAAAGCTTAAATCTCCAGCAAGAAACATGCCATGCTAACACTAACATCCTTGAAGTAATCGTCATATATTTAGTTGATAGAATTCAAGACATGTTAAATAAAGATGTGATAAGTATGACCACCTTATAGCTATATCTGGGTTACGCTGCTTGACAAATATTTTCAGTACATCCATGGGGTTAACAATGCCTTGAACATAGAATCCATACCCTAAAAAAAATAATAGATCAAAGCAAAACATTAACAACAATTTAAGATTTAATGAATTGTCATCTAAAGCATGGGTAGGGGAGAATTGATAGCCAAAAAAAAGGTATTCCCTCCATTCCAAATTATAAGATGTTTTTGTTTTTCTAGATATATTGATTTTACTATGTATCTAGACATAGTGTATATCTAAGTGCATAGCAAAAGCTATGTATTTAGTAAACCCAAAACGTCTTATAGTTTGGAATGGAGGGAGCACACATGAAGAGTGTTGCCAACTACACAGGATGTACAGCAATGAAAACTTTCTGCAAACAAAATACAAGAAAATAGTATGTTGGTAACATGCAGACCAATGCACCTCATCGGTAATTATGCCAACGATACATTGTGCAATAATCAACTTCTAGAACATAAACAGCATTGTATAGCAAGCAAATAGCTGCTGATTGTTAGTCTGCATGTCCAAGTCATTAAGAATCACAACATGTTTATCGTTAGCAGTAGTGCTGCCAAGTTCTAATAAGTTCTGAAAGAAACTAAAAAGACAAGGGCACATGCTTACATTTAAAGCAGGATTTATGCAATATGTACATAAAAAAAGGACATCCTGCACAACAAAAATGAGATGTATTGTCTCATAACCAGGTAGAAACCATAAGTCAACTGCTAGCTGATGATATCAAACAGATCGATTATCTTACTGAAATTAGCATCCTAACTGCAGTCTTAATACTGACATGCCAATTCGTGCATGAAAACTACTAAACCATTCAATAAACTAAAGAGATTGATGCATCTAGCATGAAAACTACTGCTACTGATTAGAAATTTGAGAGATCCACATCCACCCTGAGGCACGTCTAAGAACATGGTAAGCACGTGATCATCAGTGCATAAAGCTACATTAGCGAACCAATTGGCAATCGCGATTAATGCACCAACCAAGGTAGGTGAATCAACTAGCTGAAGCATAGACTTCACGCCAACATTATGATATAGGGGGAAACTCTAACTGCAGCATAGACATGAAGAGATTGGGGGGCAATATTACGAGCTAGCGCCTCGACGACCTCCACGAACTCCACCATTCGTCGCTCCTCCAGCAACATCCGGCAGGCGCCGGCGACAGTGTCGGACGCGTCGGCGTCGAGCATCTCGACTGCGGGGACGCGCACACGCTCGGCGTCTCGGAAGAACTCGAGCACGAAGGGCAGTCCGCGCTCTCGGACAGCGGCGGCGACGCCGCGCGACAGGAGACGGGCGCTGATGCGCGCCGCGAAGCTGGGGTCGTCGCCCGCGGCTGCGCGGAGGCCCTCGGCCGCGAGGAGGAAATCGCGGAGGCGGCCGGCGCCCGCGAGGTTGGATGCGACCCGGGCGTAGTACTTGATGGCGGCGGGGTCGCGGCCGACGCCGACGTCGGAGAGGAGGGGGAGGGCCTTTGCCCTGGGTTTGGGTTTAGGTTTGGGGTTGGCATTGGGGGTGGGGGTGGCGGGTTGCGAGCGACGACGGCGGCGGTGGGAAGGGGACGGTGGCTGCGGGGACGAGGAGGTCATGGCCAAGGCCATGGCGGGGGAGCGGGACTGTGGGAGTGGGGAGTGGAGATGGAAGCGTGGTGGGTTTTTTTGGGTGGCGCGGATTTTATTAGTTTGGATAGGAAAGCTGACTGTGTGGAGTGGAGTTGATAATATTTTTTTAAAAAAAAAACTTTACTCGGATTTAAAATAACTTAATTCCAAATATATCTAGAAATATTTTTTATAGAAGTAGTAATAAAAAAATAATAGATAAAAGAGAACAGATGGTCAAGGCCATGCCGCAGTTTTGGTTAATGTTTGGTTCATTTCTAGAGCTTTGGCACCATACTAGCAAAATGCAATTCACTTTTCACGTCACCACTCGTCGAATTTGTGGTAGATAAATTGATCGTCAACTTTTGGTGTAGCTGCAGCCTCGCGCGTGGTGTCTCTCGGCGTCGTCCAGATAGACATAAGGCATGTGTTGGTCTTTTTTTTTTTTTTTGACAAAAGCATGTGTTGGTCTTGGTCCTATCTTACTAGTCACCTAGCTGGTATGAGCAACGAGAAACTCGTCCGTCAGGTGATGTGAGCAAGCGAAATATCGACTACACGAACTTCGAAGTGCCCGAGCAAGGAAACCAAACACATATAATCTCGCTTAGGCCTTGTTTAGTTCCAATTTTTTTAGGAAATCGACACTGTAGCACTTTCGTTTGTATTTGACAAATATTGTTCAATGATAGACTAACTAGACTTAAAGATTCGTCTCGTCAATTCCGACCAAACTATGCAATTAGTTTTTATTTTCGTCTATATGTAATACTTCATGCATATGTCTAAAGATTCGATGTGACGGAGAATCTGAAAAATTTTACAAATTTTTTTGGAACTAAACAAGGCCTTAGAATCTTCATTGGGCAAAGCGATACAACAACCAATAAATAAACTAAGGCCTTGTTTAGTTCACCCCAAAAAACTAAAAACTTTTTAAAATTTCTCATCACATCGAACTTTGCGGCAAATGCATGGAATATTAAATATAGATTAAAATAAAAACTAATTGCACAGTTTGTCGTAAATCGCGAGACGAATTTTTTAAACTTAATTACTCCATGATTGGATAATGTTTGTCAATAAAAAGGAAAGAGCTACGGTGTCAAAATCCAAAAAAAATCGGATCTAAACAAAGTAGCTAGCAATAGGTGATTTTATATGACATTTTCATGTCATATTTTATGGATGTCTGGTAAAAGTTGTTCTGTTGTTGAAACTTTCAAGCATAAGTCCATATATTACTTTCTAAACTTTCTTAAATTTTTATGTTTGAATTCTCAGTTGTAAGGTGAAAGTGATATCTCTACCCCTAATAAACCACCGGTTAGAATTATTTTAGATCTATTTCGCTATTGTCTGCTCCACGAAGATGATCTTTACTTCGTTCACACAACCAAATGCATCTAGAAAATGTAACATCATAGAAACAGAGGTACCAGGTCATCTCTCAAATATTCTTTCTCCTTATTACTCAACCAAATTTGACGATCAACGTTTAGTGTGTTTGCTCTCTCGCAGACGTGCGCCCGCCCTCCGCTTCCAGTCTCTCACACCCAGGTTCACTCCTGTGGCAAGCCAGACACGGTTGGATTCCCAGGGTGCTTTTGTTGGTGTGCAAAAGACACTTTTTCGTGAATTATGATATATTTATCTTTCTATATGATATTGGATTGAAATTCAAAGCTACTATTAAGTTATTAAATTCAAAGTTAAACATGGCTACATGGGTAGCTTTTAGGTTCTGTTATAATTTTAAATGGCACAGATAAATTAGAATAATTATGGAGTTTGGAATATCCTATATTACTGTGTTAGAATGTTCGAGGCGTGTAACCAGGAAGGGGATGGTTAGCAACTAAGGACTTATTTGGTTCTAACATGATGATATGCTGTTAGTAAATGGATGTGGATCAAAGAAATTTCGAGCAAGACAACTAATGTTGCAAAATTTTAGCAGACTTTCACAGCTTCATACCTTCCCATTTGAAAAACAACGGACTGCAGTTTTCCTTGCGCTGGCCTTACCCAAAGGCGTAACGGACGGTTCTCTCGTACACAGCGAGAGCCACACACTGCGAGCTGCGGCAGTGCAGTTTGACTCGTCTGGCTCCTTTCTTTCACGCAAGCGCAAGTGCAAGTGCGCACCCTGCTCCTCTCGCTGTCTCAGGTCCCCTGCTACGCCTTCTCCGCCACCAGTCTCCCCTGCAACCGGGATAAGAGGAAAAGAATCCGCGAGGCGAAAGGAATAGGAATAAAGGAGTGAAAAAAGAATCTCCGATCGGGAGTCCTGCCAGGTTGATAAAATCTTGGCAGGCATGGATATACTGCTAGGTTCTGAGAGATTCTTGGCGCGACGGACTCCACTCGTGCTCGTCCCTCGCTGCTCTCGAGGCTCCCCGGACAAAAGCGGCAGCGATAAAGGTAAGCGATCTGATAGGTCATGGCTGTCAAGTTCCTTGCTGCCACCGTTAGGTGTTTGGTAAAATGCCACACTGGATTGCTTGTTTAGGCCTTGTTTAGTTCCGAAAAGTGAAAAGTTTTCGGTACTGTAGCACTTTCGCTTTCGTTTGTGACAAATATTATCCAATCATGGACTAACTAGGATTAAAAGATTCGTCTCGTGATTTACAGCTAAACTGTGTAATTAGTTTGTAATTTCGTCTATATTTAATGTTTCATGCATGTGCCACAAGATTCGATGTGACGGGAAATCTTGAAAACTTTTTGGTTTTCAGGGTGAACTAAACAAGGCCTTAGTGCCGATGTCGGTCAGGCATTGTCATTGAAGCGTGAGTATGGCTACTCCAGTGAGATATAGTACGGTTTAAATTGCCCAGTCATCACATCAGGAATTCAGGATGCAACTGCCTGCTTTCCTCGTTTAGGTTGATCTGATCTGTTTACTTGATCGCGAGGGGTTGTCTGTGACCGTAAGCCAACGTGTGTATACATTTGCCTCTCTGAGTGAGGTTTACAGTGCACAATCCAGTAGTTAGGTCCAGACTAATTGTAGCCAATTTTTAGTCCATGTTTGGTCTTTGACACGCTGCAAACTTTCCTTCACCATACTGGAAACCTTCTCTCTGTTTTTCAATTGTCAGAACTATGATCGTTTCGAAGAAGAGAAAGCAGTGTTTCAGCCTTCTAGAGATCTCCACACTCAAGTTTGTTTTATTTTTTCATATACGTAATCCATTTATGCCAAAAAGTTACGAATCACTGGACTCGGGGTGGTCAATATTTGGCTTTGATACTGCTTATCCATGCATTTGCTTTGGTGGATAGTTGGTGATGAATTATGAATTTCTGTCTTACAGTTCTTTTTAAAAAGTCTGTTCTACATTATGATACAAGGTCATGCACGATCTGAGAACCCGCTTATATTGTCAGAATTTTGTTGTTATACTGCCTATCGAATCTAATTTGTTAGAGGAGCCCTTGCTAATTAAGTTAAGATTATACCATGGTAGCTTTAAAAAATACTTTCAACTAACTGTTGTATCCAGGAGAAGAAAACATAGGCTTTTGAAACAGAGCCTAATAGGTTTAATGTTAATGTTGAAGCTATAAGATGATAGAATGGATAAATGGGGAAATGCATTAGCAGAACACTGGTATCAATATCATGCAATGCAACTTGTTCTCTTCTGGAGGGAAAATAATAGAAGAGCAAACTAGTATCCTAATGTTTTATGTATTGATAAAATAGTATTTTAAAAATGTTATTTGCAAGTCCCTCCTGAAGGAAAACAGAAAAAAAAAAGAAATGAGTGCATGTCTCCTTCCCTTTGCTCTGCATAGAAGGTTAGCTATATTGCTGTATCTTGAAAAATTGCCAATACCAACTCCTATGTACAGCAAGCATATAATAAAATATTAGAAGATGACTTGGGGCTCGCCTGCAAAACAAAATTCTAACCACAGATAGCTTGCAAGGATAGGACGGAACACCATTCTAATTCGCAAATTTTGTTCCCAACAACCTGAAAACACAAAGGATATTACTTCATATTGTTCCTTTGCACAGGATGTTTGGACAAAATTTAACTGGATGTACATAGCTAACTGTAGCTCTAGTCTGCAATTGCAAAAGGCCTCCTAGAGAAGTGGTAGTGGATTCTAGTGTTAGTTCCAGCGGAAAGGAGTAAGGAAGTGACTGGCATCCTTGTCTACAAATTGTGAAACTGTTGGAATAAACCAAACCATAAAGTGTTTCAAAAATCAAATCTGACAACTAGATAGCATCCACTACTTCATCAGGGAGGATATTGCTGAAAGAAAGTTAGCATTAGGAGGTTACACCTTTTGTATAGATTTTGATCGTCGTTTAGATCTTCTGATGTGACCATAACTTTTAGACTTCTCGCTTTCCTTTTTTATTAAGATGCATGGCACACATTCCAGCCTTCCTTTATAAACAAGAAAAAATCTGCACTTCTTATTTGTTCATAGTTAGTTTATTTTAGATACTGTTATGAAGGTAGCAACAAACGTGTCTTCTCTTACTCATCAGGTGAAAACCTCTGCTGACTGGGACAACGCATGGGCTACGTTTAAGAAGAAAGGGAAGCTCTTTTCTGATTTCTCACCAGACAAGTATGTGACCTGGAACCCACGGCGCAGTGAGTATCCATTGTCAGAAGAAGTTGATCCAATCAAGAGAACTGAAAGATCTTACTTGATGCTGTGGACAAGTCCCCAGTTTACCTTGGTAGGGGCGATTATCATCGTCTTGACATTACTAATCTATACACTAGTTGTTCCTCCCAAGTAACTGCAGAAGTGGCAGCTAGTATGTGAGCTGTAAATCAATATTTCAAATGGGAAGTCTGTATTGTTTCAATATAGTACTACTACTACACCAACTATAGTAGTATTGCTTCAAGTGCAATCAAGTAGTATATAACACCACATCCATTCCATTCCGGAGGTTTTCTTCACTTGTATACTGAGTCTTTATTCCTCCATTATAACGATGAAATATATTTGAGTCAGGTAGAATAATATGTTGGTCGGTATTCAATACTAAATCATAATTCATAATACATGTTGATACTCCTGATGTAATTTCTGTGCATGGTCTCACTTCTCAGCAACTACAATGTGTGATCATCGAATATTAGCTGTATTAACAGTGAACTGTAGTTTGTAGTGTTAGGACTATTGGGCAAGTGGACATGTGGAAAGTATCAATGGGAGACTGATGTACACATGAGAATCATGTTTCTTGTTACAGACAAATTCAAGTCAAAAAAGACAGATCATTGTCTTCATACAATAATAAGCCCTAGGCAGACAGGAATCTTGCTTAGATGTAAAGCTATCTAACTAACCTTGTTTCCTAGCCCTAATTAATTGGCTTATGTCTCTTGTGTTGCTGTGTTGGAGGCATCAGGATAGTGTGCTTTTAACATCTTGTTTTGAATATATAACATATAGAGGAAGTGCAATTCTAAAATAGCATTTCTGAGCTCTCACATTATATTGAAGAATTTGATCGTTACATCTTTATATGCAGCATCTTGGATCAAGTCAAACTTCAGACTTCTCATCCTTCAGGCTTGAACAGTTTCCAAGTTTTGACTCTTGTGGGTTGTTGCAGTGTCGGTCTAATAAAAAAGAGATTGGTTCGGTTCTGAAATTACAAACCATAATTTTAGCATTCTTAAGATACCAGGCTGTTTAGAGCATCTGGAGTTGTTTATGTGCTATCTTCAGTCCTTCACTAATAAAAAAATGTTTACATTTCAGATGAAAAAGAACAGTGCAGAACTTATAAGTTACAATGTTTTTTTATGAATCATTACCGTGATAGTTATTTTTGTCTCTTGCTTTTGTTGCTCTTGCATTTGCCTTGGATTCTAGACAGTAGCAAACAGAAAATTGGTCCATGCCGATGACCAAGACTTCCTCGCCCTGTGTGAACGGAATAGGTTGGCCACAGGGGTAGTATGTCATTAAAGTCAACTGCTCTCTGGATTACAAATAATTTCTTCTAACAACTTTGGCCCATCTGTTCTTGTTTGGAGACCAAATCCCATTTCTAGATATTGATTAATGCTTAGACCATGTACAATCACCATGGGCAATTGGACAGCCAGATAAGGGCATAATTTTCAATGGCAAGGCAGCTGGATTGCTGATCGCAGAATCTAGCCAGTCGCCAGTCGTAATCCAACATTTTTCAGATCAGCTTTGTGACTACTCGACCGAAACACTGAAACACCAGTCTGGCTGGTTGCCATTGTTATTGTAAAACTGATTCGGTCGCTGGTAACCAGCAGAGGTGGCTGAGTATTTCCCATACTAGTAGTACTTTTGTTATTTATCCTTCACATTGTACAGCTGTCACTTGACAGTGCATCCAGATACCATGGAAGTTTAGCAGGGGCCAAGCAGCACGCTACTACAAGACGGAGTCTTTGGTCTTGTTTATATGAAAACTTTTTGGATTTCGCTACTATAGTATTTTTGTTTGTTTGTGACAAATATTGTCCAATTATATACTAACTAGGGTTAAAAGATTCGTCTCACGATTTACAGCCAAACTGTATAATTAGTTTTTATTTTCGTCTATGTTTAATGTTTCATCTATGTGCCGTAAGATTCGATGTGACAGAGAATCTTGAAAATTTTTTGGTTTTTGATAGAGTCTTTATGAACTGAACAGTAGGAGTACAAGACAGAGTCTTGCCCGACAGAGAACTGAGGCCTTGTTTAGCTCCCACCAAAAACCAAAAACTTTTCAAGATTTTCTGTCACATCGAATCTTGTGGCACATATATGAAGTGTTAAATATAGATAAAAATAAAAACTAATTACACAGTTTGTCTGTAAATCGTGAGGCGGATTTTTTAAACCTAGTTACTCCATGATTGAACAATGTTTATCAAATAAAAACAAAAATGCTACAGTGTTATTTTTCCAAAAAAAATTGGAACTAAACAAGGCCTGAGACTGAGACTTAGACCTTGTTTAGTTTCTAAAAGATTTCGGATTTCGGTACTGTAGTATTTTCGTTTTTATTTTACAAATATTATACAATCATAGACTAACTAGGCTCAAAAGATTCATATCATGATTTACAGGCAAACTGTATAATTAGTTTTTGTTTTTATTTATATCTAATGCTTCATGCATGTACTCTAAGATTCGATGTGACGAAGAATTTTGAAAATTTTTTGATTTTTGAGTGAACTAAACAAGGCCTTAAGCTTGGCCCAGAGCTGTAGTGGAAGGGGCAAGCCCACAGGTGTTCTAGATGTTTTCGAACTTCAGTGAGGAGCTCCTTGCTCGCCAAGTAAGCTTGGCCCCCACTCTTCCCGATCCCAAGCCCCCAGGCCCCAGCATCCCCTGCATCTCATCTGCACTCTGCGGCTATAAAACGGCAAAGCCTCCGCCTGCCCCCTGTCACTCACTCACTCTGACATCAGACACAACACGACACAAGCCACACGGCTCTCCAGTCCCCAGACTCCCGTGCCTTCGTGAGCAAGAACCCACCCGCAGCGACGATGGAGCGGCAGCAGCAGCAAGAGGCGGCGAGGCGGACCATACCGCGGCGCGGGCAGATCAAGGTGCGCATCTTCGCGAGCCTGTTCCGGTGCATCGTCCCCAAGGCACCAGCCCGCAAGGAAGGCGGCAAGAACAAAGATGGCAGCAGCCACCGCCGCGTTTTCCCCGGTGGCTGATGCGGTTTGACCGAGGCGAGATAACAAGGAGAATCAAGATGCGGGGTTGCCACGATCCCCGTTGAGAAATGCTGCAGCCTGCAGCGGCGGTCCTTGAACCTGCCGAGAATCCTCGGGGGTGGGATCGGGTGGGTGGGGGTGTGCACTTCGGGTAAGCTGTGTATAATGGTATGGGATTCAGAATTCAGACCTTGGCTGTGAATGAATGAACTGAATTCGGAAGCTTTCTGTGAATGGAGTATCTGAAGTCTGAACTCCGACTTCAGTGTCTTAGTACATGGGCAAAAAGGCTCTTTCCTTTTGAGGTCACCACTGTCTTGTGGATATTATGTACTAGTGGTGATGAATTTCTGTTCTGCTCTGCATCACGGTTCTGTACTCTGTTTCTTTCACTTGAACAAGCATTACTCTTGTTATTTGATGAATTTTCTTAGGGTCCATTTGGATCCTTAAAATTGAATTCATTATAATAAACTATAATTATGGAAGAAGAAAGAAGAAATTCTACATCTTTACTTAAATTAGAGAAAAAAGAAGAAAGAATCTATAGAATCTATTTCCCATCGCCCCCTATGAATTTGAGATAGGCTTATACGTGAACTTTAAAAAGTTGTGGAATCTCAAATTCTAAGTCAAATAGCCTAATTTTTTAAAGAGATTCTTATTCCTTCAAAATAAAAGGATCCAAACGGGGCCTCAATGTTCTTACTTCTTACCCACAAGGCCACGATGCATATCTAACGTTCACTTGATGTAATGGTGATGGATTTCTGTTCTGCTCTGCATTACGGTTGTGTACTCTGTTTCTTTCACTTGAACAAGATTACTCTTCTTGAAGGGAAAACCTGAACCTGAAACTGAAACTATGATTCGTTGAGGTTTGTGAAAGCTCGTTTATGATGATGCTAATACTTCTCAGATACCTGCGATACGTATCTGAAACATACTTCGTCCATACCTATCATAAAAGCACTGAACACGCTTTTGGATAGACTAGTTCAGAATTCACACGACGGTGATAATCTGAATTCTGAAGTTTTTTAGCGAAGAACTCTGCTCTCTCTGTTCTGCATTGTGGTTGCGTACTCTGTTTCACTTGAAAAGGCTCTGTTCTAGTATTAGGCCTTCTTTATTCCCATCCAATTTCACCCCGTCTCATCAAATATTTGAACACATATATAAAACATTAAATATAAATTAAAAAACTAATTACACAATTTATATAAAAACTACGAAACGATTCTTTTAAGCATAATTAGTTCATAATTAGTCATAATACTACAATAACACATATGCCAATAAATTCGTCTCGCAGCTTCCAAACGAGTTACATAATTAATTTTTTAATTAGTATTTAAACACTTCTTCCAACAATTTATAAAACATGCAATATAACGTTTAAAAACTTTTCACCCACCAACTAAATGAGGCCTATTCTCGAACCAACGATGTATGGCTTACAGAATGACTATGCGTGTATACAGAAGTTCACGTATTGGGATCCCGATACTTCCCGGTAGGCATTGGACAACCGCAAGCCTTGTTTAGGCCTTGTTTAGTTCCCAGAAAATTTTGCAAAATTTTTCATATTCTTCGTCACATCAAATCTTTAAACGCATGCATGGAATATTAAATATAAACAAAAATAAAAACTAATTGCATAGTTCGGTCGAAATTGATGAGACAAATCTTTTGAGCCTAGTTAATCCATGATTAGACAATATTTGTCAAATACAAACGAAAGTGCGACAGTGTCGATTTTCCAAAATTTTTCGGAACTAAACAAGGCCTTAATTGCAAAAAAATTGCAAAAGGTACACTGTAACACTTTTGTTTTTATTTGACAAATATTGTCTAATTATAAACTAACTAGGCTTAAAAAATTCGTCTCGCAAATTACAGGCTAACTATACAATTAGTTATTTTTTAATTTATATTTAATGCTTCATACATGTGCTGTAAGATTCGATGTGATGAAGAATCTGAAAAATTTAGCAAATTTTTTTAACTAAATAAGGCCTTTTTTGGAACTGGCCGTGAAAATCCTTAAATGTAGAGCAGCGATGGATACATCTTAGGTTCACACCAAAAACCAAAAACTTTTTCAAGATTTCTCATTACATCGAATCTTGCGGCACATATATGAAACATTAAATATAGATAAAAATAAAAACTAATCATACAGTTTGTCTATAAATCGAGAGACGAATCTTTTAAGCCTAGTTACTGCATAATTGAATAATGTTTGTCAAATAAAAACAAAAGTGATACAGTGTTAAAATCAAAAAACAAACGAATCTTGTAATCTTTTCTTTTACGGAGTATGCAGTTATGCCCCTGTGCATAGTTCTACACGATCATGTTGTGACATGCATGCGAAGATGTTGCCAGTCACTCAGTCAGCCAGTGAGTGCTTCATGGTGAAGTCTTGCACTGCAAGCAGCACCTGCTGATTGGGCCCGACACGGCATCGGCGGCTTCAGTGGCGAAGACGACTGGACGAGAAAAGTGGCGAGCCTTTTTTGTCGCACTGCCTGACTCGGACCGAAGCAACGGCGTATTTAGGCTTTGTTTAGTTCGCGAAGAAAAAAATTTCGTATTACTGTAGTACTTTTGTTTGTTTATGATAATTATTGTTCAACTATGGACTAACTAGGCTAAAAAGATTCGTCTCGTCAATTTCGACCAAATTGTTCAATTAGTTTTTATTTTTGTCTATATTTAATACTTCATAGATGCGTCTAAAGATTCGATGTGACGGGGAATTTTAAAAAAATTTAGTTTTTTTTTTAAAGTAAACAAGTCACGACTGGAGCGTCCACCGTGTTTTGCTCCTCAGCTCTGCCCGGATTCCACCGAGATCGCTGTGGGCCTGTGGCGATCCAAAGGTAGCCCCACCTCTGCCACTTGGCCCTTGGAGGTTGCATGGCTCAGGTCTCCGCCCGGCGCCCCGTGACTTCAGAGCGAAGAATGGACCTCTACCGTCTTGACGGCACGCCATGGCAAGCCTGGCGGCGTGCGCAGATGCCTGCGGCCTGCCGGTCACTGTCGCGTCGGGGTGGACCGTACTCCATAGACGGGTGGTGGCGTCTGACCGTCTGTCAACGAAGCACGTGTTCATTGAGGGCCTGTTTAGATTGGGGATGAAAATTTTTTGAATGTCACATCGGATGTGTCGAAAAGATATCGAAAGGGGTTTTTAGAAACTAATAAAAAAACAAATTACATAGCTCGTCAGGAAACTGCAAGACAAATTTATTAAGCATAATTAATCTATCATTAGCATATGTGGGTTACTGTAGCACTTAAGGCTAACCATAGAGTAACTAGGCTTAAAAGATTCGTCTCGTGATTCTCAACTAAACTGTGTAATTAGTTTATTTTTTATCTACATTTAATGTTCCATATATGTGTCCAAAGATTCGATGGGATGGATGAAAAAATTTTGGGTGGGGAACTAAACAGGGCCTGAACATGCCTGCGGCTGCGGAAGTGCGGATCCACTCGAGGTTCCGAACCCAAAGGCGCCGGTGGTGGCCCGCCACACCAGTTTTAATAATAAAAAAAATATGATAAGAGTTTTGTCAGAGAGAGTTTTACATACATAAAACTCTTCTACACTGTTTCTAAAATTTAGATGTGTTGATACATGTGACATAAAATCTCCATTAAAGCCTTGTTTAGTTACCTAAAAAATTTGCAAAATTTTTCAGATTCTCCGTCATATCGAATCTTTAGACGTATGCATAGAGTATTAAATATAGATGAAAATAAAAACTAATTGCACAGTTTGGTCGGAATTGACGAGACGATTCTTTTGAGCCTAGTTAGTCCATAATTGGACAATATTTGTCAAATATAAACGAAAGGGCTAATATTCATATTTTGCAAAAAGATTTGGAAGTAAACAAGGCCTAAAACTAACCTAATGCGACGAGCCGAGAGACAGAGCGGCGGCACAATCCAAGCAGAGTGATGAGGCAATCTAGGTCGCTCTAGTTATCGAATCCAAGAGGGCAGAGCTGAGGAGCAGTGCGAGAGCACACTCTTGCTCCAGCTGTCTAGCCTAATGGGAACAGAGATGTTAACGGGCCCGTTTTACGATTTTCCGTGGGGAATTCACCCATAGAGAACGGAGATGGTATAGATTTAATTTGCTCTCACGGGGAAATTAAACGAGGCTAAAGTTGACCCTATCGGGGTTCACATGGCCGGAGATGGTATGCATGACCCGTCCCCCACTCCCCACGGGGATCCGATTTTAAAGGCCCATATACTTGCAAGGTCCAATAACTGTGGTATCTATAACTCTTATAATTCTAAACCCCACTAAGTATTTCTCTAAGCATGCAAACTATCCACCTAAGCAATGCACTACCATATTGAGTTAAAATCCACTAAGTAAAACCTTAATAACTATTTATCTCAACATGCAATGTGCTACCACATATATACAATTAAAATCCAATAGCACATATGATAATTGTACTGTCCACGCCAGCAAGACAAAAATAAGTATAGTCCACATCATCGTACTACGCAATCCATTAATCCGCAATTCCCGCAGCAACGCGCGGGGTATGCTCCTAGTATAAACAAAGTTAAAACCCTAAACCTTCACTTTCTTCGTCTTAAATATGAATCTTTGTAGAAGGAATTTGTTTGTATACCATTAATACGAATTCGTGAATATGTGAATAGTTGACATCACATGAACTGATATGAACTAACGTGGATACAGGAAATTCCACGAGGATTATTCCCCGCACGGAGACAGTGATGGGGAGAAAATCTCCCTCGTGACATTTGGTGGGGACGGAGATGGAGGAAGTTTCTTCCCCACGGAGACAGATCTGTTTTGTTCGTTTGGGCTTATCAGTCAAATATGTCAGCCATTCAACGGTATTTTTCTTTCACAATAAATCAGCCACCAAAGAACAAAGCGTTAGAAAAGCACTCCTCGACACAAAATTCCCTGTTGACATCACCTGAAAACAATGTTCATCCATCCATCCATCCACCCATTCCGGCGCAGCGCACGGCGACGAGAGACTGAGGCCTTGTTTAGATACACCAAAAAACCTAAAACTTTACAAGATTCTCCGTCACATCGAATCTTGCGGCACATGCATGAAGTATTAAATATAGATAAAAAGAATAACTAATTGCACAGTTTAACTGTAAATCACGAGACGAATCTTTTAAGCCTAATTACTCCATAATTAGACAATATTTGTCAAATAAAAACAAAAATGCTATAGTGTCAAAATCCCAAAACTTTTTGTATCTAAACAAGACCTGACTATCACTGCGACACGATCGCGGGCAAGATCGGGCGCGGAGCGGGATGCCACTTCAGGGCTTGTTCGGTTGTTGTGGCCTGTGGGGGTTAAAGAGGGTTAACGTGGATTTTGACTTTTATTTATTTATTTAGGTCTTGTTTAGTTCAGAAAAAAAATAAGTATCACATCAGATATATCGGTATATATTTAAAATATTAAACGTGAACTAATTAAAAAAATTACATAACTCGTTTGAAACTGCAAGACGAATTTATTAAACCTAATTAATTCGTCATTAACATATGTTGGTTGTTGTAGCAATTATGACTAATTATAGACTAATTAACTTTAAAAGTTTCGTCTCGCGATTTATAATTAATTAGTTTTTACCGTCTAAATTTAATGTTTTATGTATATGCCGAAAGATTCGATGAGATGAATAAAAAAATTTAGACGGGAAACTAAACAAAGCCTAATCCTCCTCATTTCCTCCCAATCCCGTTAGTTGGGGGACCAAAGGAACAGAGCTTTGGGTAAGTCAGGTTCGGGTTCGGTCCACCAAGCACAAGCAAGACCACCACGTCCACGAGGGCGCCAGGCCACCAGCCCAACACACCAGCAGATAAAAAATGAGCTGCCGGCCACAGCCTGGGTCAACAAGTCGTCCAGTGCCACGTGCGCCGTACAAGCTACGAGCCCCACGAGGGTGACCTGACGATCCATTTGCAATGATCTGTGGGACTGTAGACTGGTCTTCGTGCCCGGTGACTGCATGCATCGGCCATATCGCCCATCGGAGTCACATGCTCATGCAGGTGCAGCCATGGCGCTCCGCTATAGGCGGCTATAGCACACTGCCTCGTCGCTATACGTGCATGCTATTGGTACGTGCGTCATTGCAGCGACGTAGAGCCGAGATTTACAACTTACGTCATCGCGATGAGAGACGTGCGCCACGGCACGACACACGTCGTCCGATATACGGGCTGTATCCAGCGAAGGCCAAGGAAAAAAAAAACAGAATTAGTTGACAGAAAAAATATGATTTATAACACAAAAACCAGACCGAGAGCCTAGAGGTACTCTAGACCAGTCGTTGCTTGAGGTTCCTCAGTGTTTTTAAGTTTTTTTTCCCACATACTTCTTGGCGCAAAAGACAAAAACATTTGTGTTAATTAAAGAAACGACATGTTGCCTATATAGCATATAATAAGATGGGATAGCTAGCGGATAGCACCTCGACCGTCAGCCCGTGTAGTCCACCTGCTCAGTGCTCACTCTCGAGCTAGTCTCGAACACGGCCGCACCCAAGTCAGGGTGCCGCTGGGGCCTGTCGCCAGCGTTCCAAGCAGCTGTGTTTGCGCGAGAGCGCGGCGCCATGGACGGCCAGAGAAAGAAGCCCCACGGCAACCCGAACATCCGGAGGGGCAGCATCATCAAAGAGATCGTCAAAGACTTGATCGGAGGGGGCACCAAGAACCCTGGTGGTGATGGTGGTGACGGCGGCAACGTCGGCGACAGCAACGGCAAGAGGGGCAGTGGAGATTCTGCCGGCGCCGCCGCCGACGCTTCTGGCTGACCGCATGATGGTACGTGCTTGTTGCCGTTGCTTTAGTGAGCTGGCCTCTTTAGTCTTTATTTCTGCTAGGCTGCCGGCAGGTTTCCCTGAAGCCTTTCGATCCGTATGTAATGTTGTGTAGGATGTGCATGGGATGGTGGTGGTAATATGGAGTGGTTGATCGGTGATCGAGGGGTTCGTGTGCCTGGTTCTGTAACTTTGTGTGTGTTGTGCAATAATTCTTGATTGGCTGACAGGGACGCACTCTGCTGGATCTATGAATGAATGCTCACTTTGTGTTGCACTGTGTGATCTTCGATCTCTTTGTTGTTCTTGTGACTTGTCTGTAATTATGCTTCGTTCGGTATAGAATCCCCACAGCTAGTTCCAGTTTTTTTTTGTTTTTTTCCAATCACGTTTGCGCTGCTAGTTTCAGTTTTGCGCGCGGTAGATGGCTAGCTGTACGGAGCTGCAGTTGGGCATCTCCCTATGTAGTTCCAGTTTGGCAGCATCATTGCGAGAAGATGGTTTATACTAGCAAGGTTATTGCCACTCGTGTGGACTACTCTTTTAAAGTTCCGCAATCCTGAGCACCGCTGAGACTCCGATCCCCCGTCACAGGATTCACCTCAGTGCAGCTGAGGGTAGTCAACTTCCGCCGCGATGATTTCACACATTTCTTCGCTAGATTACAGACCAGCCCAAACAGATGATCTGACAAGCTTCGTTTTCCATCTGCGTCTTAGGGCGTTCCCAACAAGACCAGAGAAATGAACAGCGACTTAATCTTTGAGGAGAATAAAAAAAATGGGCATCAGAGTATCAGACACGCAGAGTGCAACCAGGGCCTTGTTTAGTTCCTAAAAAATTTTGCAAAATTTTTCAGATTCCCCGTCACATCGAATCTTTAGACACATGCAGAGAGTATTAAATATAGATAAAAATAAAAACTAATTGTACAGTTTGGTCGAAATTGACGAGACGAATCTTTTGAGCCTAGTTAGTCTATGATTGGATAATATTTGTCAAATACAAACGAAAAAGCTACAGTATCGATTTTGCAAAATATTTTGAAACTAAACAAGACCCTAGCTGTGAGTAAGAGTTTTTCGAAAGATATTCGAGATATGTGACTCCAATCTCGCTAGCGCGGAGCTCGGCTTGCTTTCCCCCAAATAGCATTTGGCCTAGGCTAACCGTTGGGGATGCCCTGGACGTGCAAGCTCACCACCTATGTCACTCGCAGCCCAAAATAGAAAACTCATTTGTCCTTTGGTAACGTTACAGGTAAAAAGTTCTATACCTTTTTTTTAGTCTTCTCCAATAACAAAACCTAAAAGACAACACTCTCTGCAAATGGGTCTCGAGGAGAGAGGATACCCAAATTTGAGTTGTGCCTCTTCTGATACCCAAAATGGGTCTTCTGTATGGGTACTCTGTTTGAGGCTATAGATATTGCGTTGGAGACCCATTTGAGGTTTAAGTTTCCAAATGAGTCTCCTGTTGGAGACAACCTAAGATCTTATTTAGTCCCTCTAAAGTTTAGCCTCTGCCACATCAAATATTTGGACATATATAAACTAAAAAATAACTAATTGTGCAGATTGTGACTAATTTATGAGACAAAATTTTTAAACCTAATTAGTGACGATATGGTGCTACAATAAACATATGTTAATGACGAATTAATTAAGCTTAATAAACATATATTACTATCCGAACACTCAATGTGACACGCTCGTGACACATAATATGACACCCCTAAACTTAAACACACCCTAACAAAGATAAGAGGAAATACTTAACAGAGGTGATTATACGTTTTTCTATATTGCTGAAATTTGGGCCTCGTTTAGTTCCCAAAAAATTTTGTAAAATTTTTCAGATTTCCCATCACATCAAATCTTTAGATGCATGCATGGAGTATTAAATATAGACGAAAATAAAAACTAATCACATAGTTTGGTCGGAATTGACGAGACGAATCTTTTGAGCCTAGTTAGTTCATGATTGGATAATATTTATCAAATACAAACGAAAGTGCTACTATTTCTATTTTGTAAAAAATTTTAGAACTAAACAAGGCCTTGATCTATGCTGATGTAGAAAAGCACTGTTCACTAATTTATTGAAAAAAAACACTATGCAATAATTGATAAGCTCTGTTGATAAGTTCTAGCAAACACGAATGATTGCAATCATACCTTCAAGGATTGAGCTAGAAACCGATTTGGTCAATTGTTGCGGCTCACCCGGCTGAGCGAAGAAGTCCAAGGCCCCATGAGGCATGACGGTGACATTGACAAGATATCTTTATACGTTCTTTCACAATCCCGTTCTTCCTCTTCTTCTCTGTAGGACTACCGTATCGGCGACTGTATCATTTATTCGCTGAATCCAATTTGTGGTGGGTTGTTTGCAGGTAAATAGCACGCGCACAATGGATCCAATAGTCTCGGTTTTTGCAGATCCACCTATGCAACACTAAGACTGTCTCCAACAGCCACCCCAAAAAGCAAAATACATCGCGAACAATGTTTTGCATCACCAAATCCACGTTCCAACGGAAAACCCAAACGAGCAACCCATTATGCGCAGCAGTTGAGGGAAAGCGCAAATATGCGTCTTCCGGAGAGGTGACGCAAACTCTGTCGAGAGGAGGACGACACCGGTGGCCAGGCGCTGCTCGATCTCCAGGTGCGGACGCCAAGGTGGGGCGCCCTCCCCTTCTTCTTCCTCGCAGGCCGGGCACGGACGCCAAGGTGGGGCGCCCTCCCCTTCTTCCTCCTCGCAGGCCAGGCGCAGACGCCAAGGTGGGGCGCCCTCCCCTTCTTCCTCCTCGCAGGCCGGGCGCGGACGCCAAGGTGGGGCGCCCTCTCCTTCTTCCTCCTCGCAGGGCGAGCGCGGACGCCAAGGTGGGGCGCCCTCCCCTTCTTCCTCCTCGCAGGCCAGGCGCAGACGCCAAGGTGGGGCGCCCTCCCCTTCTTCCTCCTCGCAGGCCGGGCGCGGACGCCAAGGTGGGGCGCCCTCCCCTTCTTCCTCCTCGCAGGCAGTGGGGCGCTGCTCCTGGTGCCGTCGGGAGGGCAAGGCTGCGGTGGATCCGCTCGCTGGATCCGCGGCGAGGAGCAGGGAGTAGAGTGAGGCGGGGTTTGCGGCGCTGGCGTGCAGCCGACAGGGTGAGGTAGGGAGCGAGGCGAGGTGGATCCGCAGCGAGCGCAGCCACGCGGAGAAGCGGCCATGGCCAGGTGCTACCGATGCGGCAAGGATGCGTTCCGAGGAGGTTGGGGAGAACTTTTGCGTAGGCTGTTGGAGAAGGACAGTTTTAGGGAGGTGACCCTTTTACTGTGCATAACCCAAATCATTGAATGAGTCTCTGATTTAGGTCTCCATTGTTGGAGATAGCCTAAGGATAGAGAAAATAGGCTATACTCACTACTAGGAACAGACTACAACAGATATCATAGTAGCAAATGTATAGTTTGTGCGATTTTTTCCATTTTAACCCAAAAAGTACTCAAACATTAAAAAGGGCAATAGAAAAATATATTCCATTATTAATTTAAGAACATTTATTATGTATCATAAATACTAATATATTTATACATTTTTGTTAAACTTAAAAGTTTGGCTTTTAAAAAACTATACATGAGCAATTGTTTTGAGACATAAATTCATACGGACAGAAGAACAAAAACTTAACAAAGGTGATTACTCCCTCGGTCTCAAAACATTCTCGTTTTCAAGGAGTCAAACACCTTGAGGTTTGACCAAAATTGTATACAAATGTACTAATTTTTATGATACAAAACAAGTATCTGACTATACATTTGCTCATGAAAACAAGTATCATCAGATCATGAGTATCTGACTATTAATCTATGGTCCTATCTAGATCTCATGATCTAAAGTTTAGTGGCTAAAATTTAAATCACTCTTAGCTTATTTGTAAGGTCTAATGAACCTGTTCGGAGCCTCAACACTATTTGGGATTAGTTAAACTTTAGACTATCTATTTAAAGTCTCAAGAGATAAAATAATCCAAAATTTTTGGGCTAAAGTTTATTTAGATCAAATCCAAACATGCCCATCTAGGCAGGACACAAGAAGATACTGATTGATGAACCATTGTTCCCTCGTCCCGCACACGGCACACCCAACTTGAACGAAGCCAGGGGAGGGGCGCTCTTATGCTACTTCATCCAACTAATCATATCGATAGATGTAACCAATCAATCGATCTCCGGGCCTAATTATGCTGAGAAACTATATGGTGTAAACCGCATGCTAGGTGCAAACATGGAAACCAATTAAAAAAACATATCTTGGTGATATCAAAAAGCTTGAAATTTGGTATATGTACATAATGCATATAAATATATACTTACACGTAAAAGATGAGAAGCAAATTCAAACTAAAAAATTCATACGAAAATGTTAAATTTCATATGTGTATGCACTAAAAGACAAAAATACGCTGATTTTGTCTTCTAGTGCACATGCATATGAAATTTAACATTTTTGCATGAATTCTTCACATTTTTGAATTGGTTTTCATATTTCCACGTAGCATGTGGTTTGCAGCACATATTTTCCCATTATGGCCTTGTTTAGTTCATCCTAAAAACCAAAATTTTTTCAAGATTTCCCGTCACATCGAATCTTGTGGCATATGCATGAAACATTAAATATAGACGAAAACAAAAACTAATTACACAGTTTAGCTATAAATCACGAGACGAATCTTTTGATTCTAATTAGTCCATGATTGGATAATATTTGTCACAAACAAACGAAAATGTTATAATATCGAAAACTTTTCATTTTTCGAAACTAAACAAGGCCTACGCTGAATCCTATCAACCAATCACGCCCGCCCCGAGCGACTCCACTCCAGTCATGGAGCTGAGAGTGTGTGAGATCTGTGACTCGTGACACTCACGGCATCCGCAACCACCTCCACCTGTCTGGCCTCGGATTGCACAATAATGAATCGATCGTGCACAGTACGTACTACACACGGCACCGATGCAGCCGATGCTCACGGGTCCACTGTCAGGCATCAGCAATGGCGCAATGCCACTGAAAGCGAGAGGTGCGCTGCGAGCTATGCCCGGCTAAAGGAGCAAATAGTCCCCAAACCTCTAGGCCTTATTTAGTTCACTCTGAAAATCAAAAAGTTTTCAAGATTCTCCGTCACATCGAATCTTGTGGCATATGCATGAAACATTAAATATAGACGAAAATAAAAATTAATTACACAGTTTAGCTATAAATCACGAGACGAATCTTTTGATCCTACTTAGTCCATAATTAGATAATATTTGTCACAAACAAACGAATGTGCTACAGTACCGAAAATTTTTTACTTTTCGGAACTAAACAAGGCCCTAGATGCAAAGCTGATCTTTTGCGACGATTAGTCGTTGCCCAAGCCAAATATTTTATCCTACAGATAAAAACCCAGTGTCAATAGGCTGTTTGCGATTTGGCTCTATAAAAGAAGCCCCCAAATCTACGCAGGTGTCACTCGCGCGCCGTCACTCGACACAAACCCACTCTCAGCCTCGAGGCTCGCCCACCGCGGCCGTTCCTGCGCTGCGCTGCGTGCGCGCGTGACTTGGCAGCATGGACAAGCAGGAGGAGAGGAAGAAGCCCCACGGGAATCCAACCCCGAGGAGGGGCGACATCAAGAGAAAGATCATAAGGGACTTCACCGGCGGCAGCGGCGGCAACGACGACAACGGCAACGGCGACGGCGGGGGCGGGGGCGGGAGCGGCTCCGCCGCCACTGGTGACGGCGCCGACTGACGCACGGCGCGTCCATAGGAGGACGGTAGGAGCGAGCCCCCCTGATGGTTTGTTGCTCAAGTTTGGCTAGCTGCCGGTTGCTAATTTAAGCCTGTGTTTGGGATGGAGGACGGTCGTGGAGTGGAGATGGGTGGTGGTGGTGTACAGATTAGACCGTGTGTGTTTGTGCTGCTTTGGCTGTGTAATGTAACTTGTGCTAAATAATTCTGGATCAATCGATGGGGCCGCACCTAAGCTGTTTGCATCTCGTCTGCGAGTGAATGTTGTCTTTGCTGCATCCGGTGACCTCTCGTCGTAACCGTTTTCCCATGCCATTTGTCCCGGGAATACTTGTTCTTTTCACCTTTTTGCGAACCTGTTCTGGGAATAGTTGTGTTCACCTTTGAACAGGGGATGCACTAAACTGAACTCTTTGAAGAATCTAAGTTTATTGTTTTTTTAATAAGGAGAATGTAAGTCTATTGTTGGTCCCTGTACATGGATATGAGTAATTAGCCCCGGTATTTTCTTTTTTAATTTCCTCAAAGAACAACGAATTATTATATTCAAAGATTCAAAGAGAAGCATGCTCGCTTGGGCAGTTGGGGCTAAAAGGCACAGCCGGCGTCGCCCTTATCCGTTCCCCTGTTAATCCTTCCACAAAGTTTTTGCACGGTAGTCGTCATGTCGATGACTTTTCTGCCACACGTAACGTACGTGCGCACGAACGAGCTTGCACCTGCCTACTCGCTCGTGCGAGGAAGTCTTCACAATGAACCAAGAACCGAATCTTATAGGATCTTGGGACTTGTTTAGAATGTGAAATTTTTTTGATTTTTTTTTGCTACTGTAGTAGTTTCGTTTGTTTGTGGTAAATATTATCCAATCATAGACTAACTAGGATCAAAAGATTTGTCTCGCGATTTACAGGCAAACTGTGTAATTAGTTTTTATTTTCGTTTATATTTAATACTTCATGCATATGCCGCAAGATTCGATGTAATCTTAAAAAACTTTTTAGTTTTTACAGTGAACTAAACAAGGTCTTGGACAAGATAGCAATCTTCCAGCATGCATCTTTCTCGAGCATTTTTGTTCCAGATGGCCGCTCGGTCGATCGGCTAAAACCAAAAAGTTTTCAAGATTTCCCGTCACATCGAATTTTTTAGCATATGCATGAAACATTAAATATAGACGAAAACAAAAACTAATTATACAGTTTAGCTGTAAATCACGAGATGAATTTTTTGATCCTAGTTAGTCCATGATTGGATAATATTTGTCACAAATAAACAAAAGTGTTACAGCACCGAAAACTTTTTACTTTTCTAAAGTAAACAAGGCCCTAGTAGTACTGTAGCAGTAGATGAGTAGAATTTTCAATAGCACGCGCGCGCACTACTGGATTGGACGTTAAGGTAATCTCGCGCGCGCGCGCACACACAGCTCACACGCTTTCCTCGTTTCTGGTTTCCGGTTTTCACTTTCCGTGGACTTTGGCTTGACTAAAAGCCCACCACTCGTCGTCGTCAGCCACCAGTGATCAGCATGTGTCGTCATTGCTTGCGTGCAGTCGTCTAGTTAGGCTTGGCTGCGTGTGTTCTGTGTGCCTTGGGCTTTTGGGCCTGGTTTAGTTCACCTGAAAACCAAAAAAATTTCAAGATTCCCCATCATATCAAATCTTGTGGCACATGCATTAAATATTAAATATAGACGAAAACAAAAACTAATTATACAGTTTAGCTGTAAATCACGAGACGAATCTTTTTATAGATCTATGTTTTTCTGTAATTAATTAGACTAATTATAGCTACATTTTCTATGGTCTAATTGTGATGAAATTTATGCGGCGAGCTAATTATTCTATGTTTGAGTTATAGTAAAAATTTTATACTCATTGAATCATGTATTACTTAGTTATAGATTTATTTAGGTTTATGCTTGTTAAATTATAATAAATCTATAACTAAGTTATACATGATCTAATGAGTAAGAACTTTTTTACCATAGTTTAAACATATAATAATTAGTCTAAAATAAAAAATTCACCACAATTGGACCATACAAACTATAGCTATTATTCTAATTAATTATAAAAAAATAGTTCTAAAGCTACAATAAAAATTTTGTACTAAAGCATACTATATTATATGTTCACTATGTAGATCTACTTATCTGGAGTCCAACAAAATCAGATTGACTATTTTATGAATTTTATGTGATTTACTATAATTTTACAAATATTCAGCCAAAATAAATAAAAATGAAAAAGATAAAACTGCCTTCAAAACCACTCATAACCATGTCAGGGACGTAATATGCATGGTTTCAAAAAATGAGGGATGTATTTTACCCGGTTTTGAAGTTTAGGGATGAAAAATATACTTTTGCGAAAGTTGAGGGACGTAAAGTGGACTTCTTCCTTTTTACTACTAGCCTGTAATAATAATCCTAAAAAGGCCGAAAATCAACGAGCCCTGGTAGCGGATCGTGGTGAGGTGGAACCGGTCCAAAACATGCTCGCACTCATGGTCCAAAACACTTCGGACTGCTCGCCAAGCCTGCCCACCAACGCTGGTGAGGTGGAACCGGTCCAAAACATATCCATCGTACTGTACCAGATTTATCACGGCATGCTCGAACTCATGGGCTCATGGCCTTATGGGGCAATTGGAGCCTTTCGCCGATCGCCTTCGAGGGAAGCTATGGCCTTGTTTAGTTTTCAAAAATTTTACAAAATTTTTCAGATTTCCCGTCACATCAAATCTTTAGACGTATGTATGGAGTATTAAATATAGATAAAAATAAAAACTAATTGCACAGTTTGGTCGGAATTGACGAGACGAATCTTTTGAGCCTAGTTAGTCTATGATTGGACAATATTTATCAAATACAAACGAAATTGCTACAGTACTCATTTTGCCAAAAATTTTGGAAGGATGAAACCGGGCTCGGATGTAAACCGATATTAGCGATCCCATTATATCCCATATCCCATATTTTATCGGATATTAAAACTGATATCTCATATTTTATTTGATATTAAAACTGGATACGGATCATTTCGGTATTGATATCTAATTATTTTATATAGAAATAAAAAATCAATTTCAAGTATTTGAATTCAGATATGATAAGACATTAAATATGCAGATTCAGATACGACCTATTTATATATAAGGCATATCCAATGATTCCCAAATATCTAGTCTATGAAGAAGATCTGGCCATACTGAATGATTTGGGAGAATAAGTTTGAGATGAGTCTTAGGCCTTGTTCAGTTTGCAAATTTTTTTGTGTTTGGGCACTGTAGCGCTTTTGTTTTTATTTATCAAATATTGTCTAATTATGGAGTAACTAGGCTTAAAAGATTCGTCTCATAATTTACAGATGAACTGTGCAATTAGTTTTTGTTTTCATATATATATATATATATATATATATATTTAATGCACCATGCATGTGCCGCAAGATTCGATGTGATGGGAAATCTTGAAAATTTTTGGTAACTAAACAAGGCCTTACTTATTCTTTGGTGGCAGAAAAATGAAGAAAGAAGACAATAGAAAAAAAAAAGTTTCTCCATTCCGTCTACGTGAATGTTAGCCTTTTATTTGTTGGACATTTGTTTTTAGGCATTTTGTCGAGTGCTTGGTTTTAAGATCTCGAGCTATTCATAGTATAAGTATAATTTAAATAAAAAACCTTCTTCTATATTTGTAATCCAAATTATTTGCAACGTGTTCATTTAACCACCTATTATTTAATATATAATTCTTCTGCTGTCGGAAAAAAAGTTTAAGATTTGATCCTTTGGAACGGACCGTCCCATTTTCATCCCGCCCAGCGCGAGCTGTCGTCGCGAATCCCGCAAAGCGAAGCAAAGCAGCCCATGTAACGCGCGCCGTGGGATCCACATCCAAAGTGGAACTGCCGGAAAAGAAAAACAAAACTATTTCCGCCGATGCCGTCGCGCCGTGCGGCTGTGGGTGCGCGCGGCAGGGGAATCTGCCATGGAAGTCGCCATCACCATCAGTTTCGCGCGAATCACCGCCGCGCGGGTGCCATTACCCGTTGTCGCGCTGCGCGTGGGCATTGATGCGGTTGGTGGCAGCAGCGGTGGCCCCGTGGCCGGCTGACCGGGTGAGGTGGGTCGTGGCTCGTGTGTGTACTGGGTGGGCTATTTTTTTTAGCAGGCTCGGATAAAGAATATGCTTCCGTTGCTCGCCTCGATCGTCTGTACTACAGCATGGCTCTCGCTGATTCCAAACCTTTTTTATCGTCTTCGTCTACGCCTTTGTTTCTTTACAAAGGCTGTGGTGAATTGATTTGTGACGGATGCACGACTGGACAATCGTGTGTTTTCCACGCGCTAACTGCAGTTTAGAGAGCTAAAGCTTGCGCACTGATCTGCCCCGGTTCAACCCGTCTTTGGACTTTGGGTCGCCGTGGTCTGCCACCGGCGCCGAGTCATACTCTCTAAAACCGGAACGAAGGCATCACAAAAGATGTCTTTGCAGCTCGCTTTCAGACGCCCGTTAAGGGCATGTTTGGTTCACGTAGTAGTAGAGCCTGGCTCGTATATAAAAGTCTGGCTCAAAAAGGAAAGATTGAGTGCATACATGTTATCGTGTTTGGTTGGTTGTATCTGGCTAGTCCGGCTGAGACGAGATGTTGTTGTATCTGGCTAGCCCGGCTGAGATGAGATGTTGTTTGGTTGTGTGTACGAGACATGTTGCATGAAACAAAAAATATTATAAGATTATTATTAAATTTTTTATTTTGTGCAAATATACTCTTAACAGTCTTATTTTATCTAATTATGCCTTACATATCTTTAAAAGATATTAATATCACTTAATATTTACTAATTATACACTAATACCATCATTAACACACTAAACAACTGTCCGAGCCAGCTAGGTCCAAAAAGAACGGCCGATTTGGCCGTTCCTCCTCAGCGAGGCTCGGATAGATCTTTTGCATGTGCTCAGCCAGGCTCGGGGACAGCTCCAGACAACCAAACACGAGCAGGCTGCATCCCGGGATGCTCGTTCGACCACATGCGGGCAACCAAACAGCCCCTAAAGTTCCTTGCAAGACCTGTACGACCAAACGGTCATATTTAAGCCTTGTTTAGTTCACTCCAAAAACCAAAAAATTTTAAGATTCTCTGTCACATCGAATCTTTTGACACATGCATGAAGCATTAAATATAGACGAAAATAAAAACTAATTACACAATTTAACTGTAAATCGCAAGACGAATCTTTTGATCCTAGTTAGTCCATGATTCGACAATATTTACCATAAACAAACGAAAGTGCTACAGTAGCAAAATCCAAAATCTTTTCGCATCTAAATAAGGCCTTAGTTCGTGAATTTTTTTAGATTTGAGTATTCTAGGTTTTTTATTTTATTTAATGATTAGGTGGAGTTTCAAGGGTAGAGAGAGGATGGGTTCCTCAAGCTCGGCGGGATTCGGCGCTTTTCGAGAAAATGAAGTGCATATTTTCTATTGTGCCGGTGGGAAATTTGGAGAAGTCGCGGGAGTGTTTCTCGCTGAGAAAACACTCACCGGACGCTGGCTTCTGGGGCACCGGACGCTGCGTCTAAGCGTCCGGTGCAGACAGTGCCTAGCCCAGCTAGGGTAAGGCACCGTCCGGTGCCCCTTTAAGAGCGTCCGGTGACCCCGTATTTCGCCCAGTGAAAGAGCCAACAGCTCTATTTGTTTGAGGGGCTATAAATACGTGTTTGGCCGGCTTGGGGCTCACTCTCTTGGCATTCTAGCATACTTGACATCCTTGTGAGGCTAAGCAAACACCTCCCACTCATCTCCTTCATAGATTATACATCTTTGCGAGATTGGGAGTGATTCCAAGTGCATTTGCATGAGTGATTGCATCTAGTGGCACTTGGAGATCGTTTTAGCTGCAGTTTTCTTGTTACTCTCGGTGGTTGCCGCCACCTAGACGGCTTGGAGCAGCGGAGGAGGATTGGCACGAGTTGGTGATTGTTCGTGGCCATCTCCCGGTGATTGTGAGAGGTTTGTGCCTACTTCGGCGGAGTGCCAAAGGCAACATTAGTGGATTGCTCGTGTCATTGAGCTACCTCACTTGTGGGTAGGTTCTTGTGGTGTCCTAGTGAGGACGAGGTTCGTGCTACACCTCTTAGCCACCGAACCACCAAGTGTTGGTCGACACAACGGGGACGTAGCGTGCCGGCAAGCACGTGAACCTCGGGAGAAAATTGTGTGTCTCCTTTGTGATTATTCATTGGATTTCTCCCGGTGATTGGACTTCATATTATTGATTGGTTCATCCTCTCTAAGCGGCGGTATAAAGATCAAACCATCTCTTTTTATATTCCCGCAAACTAGAGTAGCTTTCTTACTTGCATAGAAACTTTAGGTATCTCTCTAGTGTAAGTAGTAACATAGCTTTTATGTGCCTAGAGATTATATCAACTAGAATTGTTGGATAGATGGCTTGCAAACACCCCTTTAGAGCTAGACCAAAAAGCTTCGCTTTGTTATTTATTAACCTCTTGCTCTAGTGAGTTTGTAGAATTTTTTAAATAGGCTATTCACCCTCCTCTAGCCATATTAGGACCTTTCACCTGTTTAGTTTTGCACCTAAAATTTTTTCATCCATCCCATCGAATCTTTGGACGCATGCATGGAACATTAAATATACATAAAGAAATAAAATAATTACACAGTTTAGTTGAAAATCGCGAGACGAATCTTTTAAACCTAATTACTCCATGATTAGCCTTAGGTGCTACAGTAATCCACATGTGCTAATGATAGATTAATTATGCTTAATAGATTTGTTTTGTAGTTTCCCGACGAGCTATGTAATTTGTTTTTTTATTAGTTTCTAAAAAGCCCTTCCGACATCCTTCCGACACATTTGATATGACACCCAAAAAATTTTCATCTCCAATCTAAACAAGGCCTTAGTCTTCTCCCAACCCACCCATACAATAGTTAGCTATTCACTATTAATACACGGCTCACTTATCTCTCTCACAAAGTTTTTTGGTTCTTGTGTCTAAGCTCGTTGTAACCTTACAACCTGCTTCTCCTCTCTCTCCTCCCTTCTCTCATCCACCTCAACATTTAGTCAGCTTAGAACAACTTCAGCCCACCTCCTAAACAAGTCCCTATTCTAAATCTAGAGACTTGATCAAAAAATCAACTCCAACCCACCTCCTACTTGGGCCTTGTTTAGTTCCTAAAAAATTTTGTAAAATTTTTCAGATTCCTGTCACATTGAATTTGTAGACATATGCATGGAGTATTAAATATAGATGAAAATAAAAATAAATTGCACAGTTTGATCGGAATTGACGAGACAAATCTTTTAAGTCTAGTTAGTCCATGATTCGACAATATTTGTCAAATACAAACGAAAGTGGTATAGTATCGATTTCCCAATTTTTTTTGAAACTAAACAAGGCCTTGAGCTCTCATTTTTCATGTCCTCCCAAATTATAGTTTCAGCATCTCACATCTAGAACCCCCTATCGAGTGGATCTCACTCACTTTCCTCTTCCCACCCATAAATCAAGACAAGAATATGTGAGATAAGGACTTTGTCTGTTTTTTTATTGGAGTTGGGTCTTAATTTGAGCCCCTACTTTTTTTATCATAGCTTGTAAATAAAAGTTTAAGGGCTTAATTTAGGCAATGTTTTTCTAAACGCTAAACGGTAAACAGTCGGTCACCTGCCGTTTAGCCATTATTCAGGCTAAACAGTCCATTAAACGGGCTAAACGGTCAATTAAACAGACTAAATAGATGATTAAACGGAAACGGTGTACCATTGTGTAGCGTTTACACGGCGTTTAAACGGTCTAAACAGCCGTTTAGGCGAACAGTGAATTTAGTGACTTAGGCTGAGATTGCTCTTACAACCCACTATAGTAATACTTGCTCTAAATAAGCCTGACATGAGGCTGCCATGTTTTTCAAACTCTGCTGACGGAATTGCTGATCGTGCGCTTCGGTTTCAGCTTTTGGTCCTGGGTGAAAATTCATTGCCGCAGCTGCATCAAGCATGGCTGCACATCCTGCCGTTGAAGCTTTGCTGTTGTTGTAGCTCAGAAGTCTACGGACTAGTGAGGCTTTGTTTAGTTTTTTAAATTTTTTGGTTGTCCAACATAATATTGATAGCCTCTAAGAGTGTACTCATACAAAAGATTTATTTTGGGTATCAGAAGAAACATAATCCAAATTTGGATATCCTCTCTCCTCGAGATCCATTTACACAGAGTGTTGTTCTTTAAGTTTTGCTGTTGTAGAAGACTAAAAATAAATATAAAATCTTTTCTACGTAACGCTACCCAAAGGACAAATGGATTTTGCATTTGGATGACGATTTTTGAAGATAGTCTTACCAGCTAAATTTTAGCTAAAATAGTAATGCATCGGAAACAACCTATAGTCTATAGATAAACACAACTAACTTTAGCTAAAGTAAAAAACGAACCCACTCTTTAGTTGTTTCAACTGATCTAAAATTAGCTAAAATGGTTTAATGATCAAACTATCTCTAGCTAAAGTTTAGTTAGAGGATCTAAACACTCTAGCTAAAATTTTAGCCAGCTTTCCAAGAGATTAGCCAAAAACATTAGCTAAATTTACTGATTTAGTAATCTTTAAAATAGATTCGACAAAAAAATATTAGAGTACTCCAACAGACTTTGTAAAAGATGGCTAGTGAGGTACGCTATCCAAAATTAGAGAGCGAATAAGGTGGGATGGAGAGCTACTAAATTTGAAGAGTCACTTACAAAGTCTGTTGGAAACGTTTTTCCTTCGATAATAGCTAAATTTACCTTTAAAAAATGATTTAGCTAATCTCTTGAAGATGCTCTAAGCAATGTAATTAATGAGGGATGGTATGGTCAGATTTTCAATTAGCTAGAGGATTAGTTGGCTAAATTTTAGCTCTAGCAATTAGCTATCCAAATTTTGATTAGGGTGAATCCAAACAGGCTCGAAGTTGTAGCGACTCTATTTTCAAGAGTTGTTGCAAGCATTTGTTGCTCGTGCCATTTGTTGAAATATATACGGAAAATAATGAAATATAGCAATGAGAACAAGATTCTGACTTTCTGAGCTGTGAGTCGTGCGTGATAGCGTGAGAAAAGGATCACGAGGGGATGAAAAATTGGACCAAAACTTCTGAACGAGGAGAAACGAATCTGTGCATGTGGTCTGGTGTACCCATTGCTGGTCGTCTGATCGTTTGGCCTTGTTTAGTTCCGAAAAGATTTAGGATTTTGGTACTGTAACATTTTCGTTTGTTTGTGACAAATATTATCCAATTATGGACTAACTAGGATCAAAAGATTCGTCTCGCGATTTCCAGCTAAACTGTGTAATTAGTTTTTGCTTTCGTTTATATTTAATACTTCATGAATGTGCCGCAAGATTCGATATGACGGGGAATCTTGAAAACTTTTTGCTTTTTGGGGTGAACTAAACAAGGCCCACGTTCACGGCAAGGGCACTGTACGGTGTACCATTTGCGCGCGGTGCCGGTGGCACTCTGTTCGAGAATAGTGGCCGGCGTTACTATTCCAGCCGGCCGGTGCCACCAACCACGCGCCTCACGTGGCCCGCGCGTCCGTGAAGCCGTGAACCGTCGCCGTTTAATCCGCAGACAGAGGGTGGGGCCACAGGCTAAATGACCAAAATATCACCAATGCATTCTCCTCTTCTAGCAATTTTGCAAGGGTAAATTAGAGAAATCCGATTGAGCCCAAATGGCATCGTGGGCAGGCCACACGGCCCAACCATGCCCGTCCAAATGGACGTCCATTCTAGCCGCACGATCGCTCGGACTGACGGCCGCGATGCATCCTACGAGAAGCTTCCCTTTCTCCTAGCAATCCCATCCTCCGCCCCCCTCGGTTGTGTCGCAATATAAACCCCTGGGGAGCGTGGCGGCCATTTGCCCCCAGCAGCTCTTTGTGATCCTACCTCAGCCGCGTCGCGTCCCATTCCCATCGCATTCTGCGATTCGAAGCTCTCTGTTCGCAGCCATGGCGAAGAGCTACCCGACCGTGAGCGCCGAGTACAGCGAGGCCGTCGAGAAGGCCAGGCAAAAGCTCCGCGCCCTCATCGCCGAGAAGAGCTGCGCCCCACTCATGCTCCGCCTCGCGTAAGCCTCCCTACCTCCACCTACCTCCCGTCCTCCCTGCGCGCGCATTTCTAGATCTTTGTGGGGGAGTTTTTTTTTTTCAGTCGCCTGATCTGGGTTTCCCGTTCGATCGCGCAGGTGGCACTCCGCCGGGACGTTCGACGTGTCGTCGAGGACCGGCGGTCCCTTCGGCACGATGAAGAACCCGGCGGAACTGGCGCATGGCGCCAACGCGGGGCTGGACATCGCGGTGCGGCTGCTCGAGCCCATCAAGGAGGAGTTCCCCATCCTCTCTTACGCCGATTTCTACCAGGTCGGTCCCCGATCTCGCATCGATCTGGTTCGATGATTCGATCTGCCCGAATGGATGTGCGTTCTGACCGCGTACCTTTCTCTCTCTGCTCCTTTTGCAGCTCGCGGGAGTTGTGGCCGTGGAGGTCACTGGTGGGCCTCAGATCCCCTTCCACCCCGGTAGGGAGGTGAGATTTTTCAACCATTTGTTAACTGTCTTTGGGGTTTAGCAGGGTTTAAGGTTTTGTTTAGAAATCTCCGAGGAGGTGGGTGTGAAGGTCGTTTAGTGAGATCGTGTTTGTTTACTCCAACTAGTACCATCGATCTATGTGCGATTTATCACCTGTTTGGTAAATCCCTCGTGCAATTAGCTATAACCATTTATTCCTGGGATGCTACAATTAACCTTTATTTTGAGATTTGTGTCCACGCATCTTTCCGCTCTGTGGCTCTGTCCCTGTGTGTTCATTGTTTCGGCTTGAAGTGGCCACTAGTTTAGGTTTTGATTAGTCTATAAATATCATCTTCGAATGGTGGGCCATTGTGCGCTAAAAATAATTTAGCGGTTTACTGTAGTGTTCGTCAAATATATGAGATGCAGCTTTCACTATGTGTATAGCTCAGTCCTTGTCTCTCATAGACGTGATAGGAGAGTCATATTAACTATATGCTTGTTTCATACTTTTTCCTATGATGAGAAAATGATGTCACTAATAACTTATCAAAACTTATGTTTAGAAGCTATTCCTAACACCAGTGGTTCTTTTGTGTTAGTTTTGTATAGGACAATGTCCATATAGCCTTCATTTTTGAAAACTTATCGAAAAAATAATTGATCGTTTTATCATTTTGTATTGGTGTTCTCCATACATACTTATGTCACCCTGCCTGTTGGATTCTTGTCATCTTGCACATATATTGTGTTGAGTAGGTAGGTCATGGTCATGTGATGAGGTATCATAGTGTTGCCAAACCAGTTTGCCCTTATCCTGTTATACATATATGTGTTGGCCAATACAATACCATATCATATGTCGTTATCTCTTTATTGTGGAGGTCCACTTGTTGGGTCCTTGGATGCACAGTATGTTTGTTGTAAGTGTGCGTCTAGGCATTTCATGCCGTCTAGATAGTGTTGGTTGCCTTACCCTGATGGTGATGTGCACTATGCATATTATGCACCTATACGGTCCCTGTTGATATGCTGTCAAATTATACATGTATAGACCATAAACTTTCTGCATGTTGTCCAATGCTGATACTATTTTCCCTTGATTGTCATTACAATTTGTTGGGTGACAATTATTTAACATTTGGTGTTAAAGTTGTTCAATTCTATCACTTATGTCTTGCTTTCTTAAAACTATAGCGATAGGCATGACTGACTGATATTATTTGTTCCATGCCTTTTTCGCCGTCAGTATTTGTCACTGTAAAAACTTGAGTATTTACATCTTCCCTTGTCTTTTTCAGGACAAGCCTCAGCCCCCACCCGAGGGCCGTCTTCCTGATGCCACTAAGGGTAGATCTCTAATCTTCACTACGATTGTCATGAATGCTGAATTGATTGGTTATATTCACCATGTATCCTTCAAGGCGTTGACGTCACTTTTATTGACATGATGACCGACTCTTATTCCTTGCTTGCTGTTTTTTATTAACCAGGTTCTGACCACCTGAGGCAAGTCTTTGGCAAGCAGATGGGTCTGAGCGACCAGGACATTGTTGCCCTTTCTGGTGGCCACACCTTGGTTTGTTACTGCCCACTCATGTTTCCTTCAGAAATGTATGTAATATATGTATGCTTGAACTGATTTACTTTTATTTGAGGTTTTCTTAGGGAAGGTGCCACAAAGAGCGGTCTGGTTTTGAGGGGGCCTGGACTTCAAACCCTTTGGTCTTCGACAACTCTTACTTCAAGTGAGTCTGTGTCATGTTTACTATGAAAAGCAACTGCATTTAGTTAAGAAATACTAAGAATTTATTTGCCTTTGTTATGTCTTTCCTGGGCAGCTGTAAATACTATACTATACTAGAAATTAATAGCTATCCCATATATCCTGAACTTATTCTGTAGGGAACTTCTGAGTGGTGACAAGGAGGGCCTTCTTCAGCTCCCAAGTGACAAAGCCCTGCTGAGCGACCCTGCCTTCCGCCCTCTTGTGGATAAATATGCTGCGGTATGTCCGTCATTGTTTTCTAGGGTAAGGTGATCTGCAGGGAGATAAGTACTGATTATTGTGTGCCTTGTAGGATGAGAAGGCATTCTTTGAAGACTACAAAGAAGCCCACCTCAAGCTCTCCGAACTGGGGTGAGTAACCAGTGATTGCACAATTTGTGCTTGGTCAGTGGGACAAATCTGATTGTTTACTCTCCTGGAATGCAGGTTCGCTGATGCTTAAATGGCCCCTATCCTGGAGTGATCCAAACTGCTGCCTGTATGGAATCATGTGCATCTGGAGTTAGAGTGAACCAGCAGATTGTCTCGTGTCTTCTATGTAATAAATTTGTCGCTGTTGAGCCCTCAGGCTGTTCTTGGAACTTTGGCTATGGTTGAACGGGGGGGACCCTTTGCCTATACTCTGATGCTGTATGCAACTGAAACTAGTAGATCTATGATCTTATGGCTGCAGTATGTTCTTGTTACTTTGCTTATCTGGTTTCCCTTAGTTCGGTTCACAGCTTGTGGTTTAAAAAGGCTGTGCTTGCGCTGCATCTGCATGATCTGATTCTTTCTCGTGGTGTGACTGGTCGAGCAATTTTAGTCGGAGCTAATACGCTTTGCTTTGCTACGTCTATGATCGAGTTCTGTTGGCCGTGTCGGTGGATGTTAGTGATGCAAATTACTGATTTCAAGCTACGCATTATCTGGTGCGTTTTGCAAGCTGTATCTGTTCCGTGTCTCAACGAATCGGCGACGCATTTGTGGCGCACTAGATTTCTGCTTGTATAGGGTCGGCACGGCCAGAAGCTTGCAGTGATTCTTGTTTTCAATTTCTGAAATTTCCTACGTAGTACTCGCTAACAAATTACCGTACCTCCCGGGATTTATTCTCTCAGAGACAACTCACATAAACACGTCTTCGCAGTGTTAACGGACTGCAGTTGCTCCAAGATGCTAATGACATCGGTGTGGATTAATAATCAATATTCCTGTATGCTGCTGTGTTTGGTGTGGCTCCGTCCCTAGAGAAGCCGGTGCAGGAACTACGCTAAACAGGTCCTAATAATCACCCCCATCACCTTTTTATCTTGGTTCAAATAATCATTTTAACATTCTTATTATCATTGGAACCATTTGTAATGCCACTGGAACCATCCACTACGGCCCCCTTTGGATCATAGGATATGAATCCTATAGGAATAGGGAAGTAGGAATATACATGTCATACATCTTTAATCCGCCCCCTTTGGATCATAGGATAGGAATCCTATAGGAATAGGGAAGTAGGAATATACATGTCATACATCTTTAATCCTAAGTAATACAGAAGACCTTTGGTTGGACCATAGGAATTTTTTCATGAAGTCATACTTCGGCCCCCTTTGGATTGTAGGATTGGCATAGGAATTTTGGAGGATTGACTTTCCTAAGGATTTTTTCCTATCCAAGCCTTTGGTTCACAGAAAAGTAAAGGAATCATTCCTGAGGATTGCATTCCTATGACCTGATTCCATAGGAAAATAAACATGAAGTCGGACCTCTTGGAACTTTTCCTGGCGCGAAATCAGACTTGCGCGCGACTCGCTAGTCCTCGTTCATCTTCGCGTTCACGCAAACGACAAACAGCCGCTGCCCCATCGCTGGCTCGCATGACGGCCACGCCTCGCTCGTGCTTATTCATCTTCGCATCGCACCAGCGCTAAACGGTCAGCCCATCGTTGGCTCAAGCGACGGCCACGGCATCACCGCTGCACGGGACAGCACGACGCCCTCCCCATCTCGCCAGGTATCGAGTCGGCCTGCCCCAGTGCTGGCCACAGAAAGAAGATCCGCAGTCATGTGAATAAGAATGACTGAAGACGTGGTCCCACAGGCTGGAGTGTTCGGATGATTAAGCAAACGTAACTGCCAAAGGCTAGCTGTTCAAATTCCAATTGATGTACACAATTCCTGTGTTTCACCTAAGCTCTTGCCAAAGGCATTTTCCTTTGTTTCAAATCCCATAGGATCAGAGGAGTATGCCATCTCTATTCCTTTGTTTGTCCTTTTCCTATTCTATACCTATACTGCAATCCAAAGGGGCTCTCATGTTTTTTTCCTATGGAATTGAACTATACAAGGCCAATCCTATGGAATGCTTCCTGTACTTTTCCTATGAACCAAAGAGTAGGAAAGGACCTTTGAGAATCCTATCCTACAAAATTCCTTTGTTTCACCCTTGAACCAAAGGAGCCCGCATGGAGCGAATAGTGGCCCAACAACAACAATAGTGGTCTGCTATCACAGGCTCTTAGTTCCAACGCATTATCTTTGTTTTAAATTGCAAATGTCTTTAGTTTTGTTTTAAATCAAACTTTTTAGTTTTGATGAAGTTTTTTTTAAAAAAATCAGAATTCTAAAATAGCAAACTAAACTCATTAGATTAGATACACCATGTATAGTTCTAGTATTCAGTTACAGACGCTCACACTGACCTTTATGAACGAGAATAGTGTCATTAAATTCTTGAATAAATATAGGAAATTGCGAAGCCTTGAATCCTAGTGGGCAACCAGCTGAGCTATGCTCTTTTGCATTTAATTGATATTGTATTATTGTAGACATTAATATAATTTATATAAATTTGGCTAAAGATAGTCACATTTAACTTAGAATAATTCTTAAATGAGTTACAGTTTAAAACGGACGAGTAATCCGGCCATATTAAATTACTGCTTTGCAAAAGTTAGCTACAAACAAAACCATCGTTCTCTGTGTTTTGAATCTGAACTGAGGCCTTGTTTAGTTCGCGAAAAATTTTGAATTTCGCTACTGTAGTATTGTCGGCTTTATTTGACAATTATTATTTAATTATAAACTAACTAGACTTAAAAGATTCATCTCGTAAATTACAGGTAAATTGTGCAATTAGTTAGCTTTTTTTTATATTTAATGCTTCATGCATGTGCCGCAAGATTCGATATGAAGGAGAATCTAAAAAAAACTTTGGAAACTAAACAAGGCGTGAATGGATTCGGTAAGAAGATGCGCTAGCTAACTCGGCATACAAATTTGTGATTCCAGAAACATGACCCAGAGTCCAAACCTTTTATTCTTGGTACAACCCATTACAGGAACGCCGCCTGAAACCTGCAGCAACAGATTACACAGCCTTACAGACAGGATGGTGGGCTCGAACATCAGCAAACAAACAAATGCAATGTTCTGTCTACCCCGGCTCTCCAATCTTTATACTTACGCCTATTTACAGACATTGTGCATAAAAGAGGAAGCATACATCTAGATATACATTCTAATATCGGAAATTCGGGTTCATTTCGATGGCCTCGTTGAATATGAGCTGCTTCATTTGGTCTTCTGTCAGAGCCTGCTGCTCGAAGTCGAACGAGAATGGCTCCGTGCAGATGGGCTCGTCGGCGATGTCGTGTAGCCGCTCCAGGTACGGGTGCTCCAGCGCCTCTTCAACTGCATGACAAAACAGATTCCGGTGAGAAAACTGAGAGAATGAAATCAGTCATTCGTGAGCTCTTACAGTCATCGTATAGCTATACTAAGTTGAGCTGTTTTGAAGAAAGTGTTTGGCAAAATAGCTTCACCAACTACTTCATGCATAGTTGAGAGAGAGAAATGAGGGAGAAGCTGCAATAAGCTACTTTTTTCCAGCTTCATCCAATTATGTCTTTGTGAGAGGAGGGGAAAAACAGCTCCACCCATGAAGCTGTTTTGGAAATAAGTGTTTGGCAAAAAAAACAGCTCACAACAGCTTATAAAGCTGTTGTAAGCTGTACCAAACAGGCCCTATATATATGCTAGTCTAAAACCAACAGAGAAAAAGAAACTCTGCTAATCTGAAACGAATAGGGAGTCTCTGAAGTAACTCCGCTAGTGGACAGCTGCCTGCCAATAGAGGAATCTAATTTTAAGATTATCTTCAACCTTTGTCTCTCTTTTTTTCATCTTATATAAAACATGTTTATTTTGTACGTTGGTACATAGCCGTCATCGTCACTTCGGCAAAAGCGATATGGAGGAGGCTACAAAGCCGAGGATGATGGGTCAAAGCAACAGCCCCCAAAATAATGCAAAAGGTAGCAAAGGCTTTGGATGCATATGGAGAAAGCTCCACAGCGAGTACAACTTTGATGACCCTGGGTGCACAATAAAAATTGGGAAAGGCAGAAGGAGAAACAAGTAGTTACAGAGAGTGTATTTTTTTTTCTTTTAATAAAATGTACGAAGTTACGACTTGTTTAGTTCCTATACAGTAACACAATCATAAAGGCTAGATAGTTCAAATCTGTTACCCCTGGTAACATTTGGAGTTCATTTCTCTTTACGTTTGCGTTTGCGTTTCCATTTCTACAACCAAACAGCTCCTTTCACTTTAGGTTTTGTCTCGTGGGAAGCCGGAGCAGGATTTTTGTACGACTCTCGTTTGTCCCTGAGGTAATTTTTCTATCAACTCAGCATCTTAGCTGTATATTTGCAAGCGCAGGGTGGTAGTGTTGCGTCGGTTGTACACTTGGACGGTAGGCAACAAGCTGACCAACAAAAGCTTCACGCTATGCTAGCGCATTCGATGGAAATTAAAGCTATATAAGTACTATATATCATTACTATATTTAGTCATAGAATGACAGAAATGATGCCCGGTTTTCTGTTATGGCCTCAACTCTGAATTCAACGAAGAGAACTACCAAATCACCCCATTTTGTTGCTGCGGATCATAAGTAAAAGTTTCTACTCGAGACAAAGGCCTTGTTAATTTCACCCCAAAAAACAAAATCTTATCAAGATTCCCGTCACATCGAATCTTACACCACATGCATGGTCTATTAAATATAGACGAAAATAAAAACTAATTGCACAGTTTACCTGTAAATCACGAGATGAATCTTTTAAGCCTAGTTACTCTACGATTCTACGATTGGATAGTGTTTATCAAATAAAAACGAAAGTGCTACAGTTCCGAAAACTTTTCAGTTTTCGAAACTAAACAAGACCAAGGCCTTGTTTAGTTCACCCAAAAACCAAAAAGTTTTCAAGATTCTCCGTCACATCGAATCTTGCGGTACATGCATGAAGCGTTAAATATAGATAAAAACAAAAACTAATTACACAGTTTAACTGTAAATCACGAAACGAATCTTTTGATCCTAGTTAGTTCATGATTGGATAATATTTGTCACAAACAAACAAAAATGCTACAGTACCGAAATCCGAAATCTTTTCGGAACTAAACAAGGCACAAAGAAGATTGCATATACTTCTGACCAGACCAGACCAACATCCAAATTTGGGCGAACAAACCGACGCATTGAAGTGCCGCCATACTGCCAGGGCTACTCAACTCCTCTCTGGAAATGTACACTACTCCTACACTGTGGCCTTTTTAGTTCACTCCAAAAACCAAAATCTTTTCAAAATTTCGTCTCACATTGAATCTTACGCTACATGCATAGAGTATTAAATATAGACGAAAATAAAAACTAATTACACAGTTTAACTGTAAATCACGAGATGAATCTTTTAAGTCTAGTTACTCTATGATTGGACAATGTTTGTCAAATAAAAACGAAAAGATAAAGAAAGCCTCATCGCGAGTGCCCCCACGTGCTAGTCCTAGACCTACTGACTACCAAACGCATGGCTGCTTGCTCCTCAAACAAAAAAAAAATCCTACTAATAGTCAAGTGTCAACACGGCACGAGAATAGGAAAGCGCACGTGCGGAGGTTGAGGATTCAGCAGCCGCACGCACCGGTTGCACATGGAGAAAAGAAATAACAGTAAAAAACAAAGGTGCTAGCTGTAGTAGGCCCGCCCCCGGCGAGGCGCCGAACGACTGGACTGACCTGTGATCCTCTGCAGCGGGTTGAAGGTGAGCATCCGCTCGATGAGGTCCAGCGCGACGGGCTGCACCTTCGGGAACAGGCTCGCGAACGGCCGCCGCGGGAACTGCGGGAGGTGGCGCATGTACTTGCGCGCGTCCTCGTTCCGGATGAAGCCGAGCTCATCGTCCGTCGGCGTCCCGATCACCTGCCGGCCAGCAGCAGTGGCGATGACCAGACGCGTCAGAAATGCCGTCGATCGTGTCGTGCAGGCGCAAGCGCAACCAGAAAGAGTGGCGGTGCGTCGGCGATCGGATGGTATTATATTGGTACCTCGGTGATGAGGCGCATCTGGTGCATGTGGTCGCGTCCGGGGAAGAGCGGCTGGCGGTTGGTGAGCTCCATGAAGATGCAGCCGACGGACCAGACGTCGATGGCGGCGGAGTAGTCGGTGGAGTTGAGCAGCAGCTCCGGGGCGCGGTACCACCGTGTCACCACGTACTCCGTCATCATGTCGCTCTCGGAGGAGGGGCGCGCCAGCCCGAAGTCGCAGATCTTGAGGTCGCAGTTGGCGTTCAGCAGCAGGTTGCTGGGCTTGAGGTCCCGGTGGATCACGTTGGCGGAGTGGATGTACTTGAGCCCGCGAAGGATCTGGTACAGGAAGTACTGCGCCCGGCGACCGAGATTATAATTAGCCAGCCAGTCGTCGGATTACTCGGATCACAGGCGGCGGCAAATTAAGCTGATGGCGACGCCGTGTTGTTTCTTTTCTTCTGCTAATAATAGTCACTTAGTATTATTACCTGGCAGTGCTCCTCCGAGAGCTCCTGGTTGGAGCGGATGATGTGGTGGAGGTCCGTGTCCATGAGCTCCGTGCCGATGTACACGTCGTTGAACGCCTGCGGGATCGGCGGCGGGATCACGTCCCTGATGCCTATGATCTGTTTGTTCATTCATGTGTCAGTCAGTCAGTCAGTCATCCCCAAAACCCGAATGGGAGCAGCTAGCAATTAAACGGCGCCAGATTCAACTATTCAGCAAGGGCTACATGTTTCTTGCTTACGTTCTCGTGGTCGAGGTGCCTCAGCAGCTTGATCTCCCGGAGCGTGCGCTTGGCGTCCATGTGGTTGTCGAAGGCGTTGGCGATCTTCTTGATGGCCACCATCTCCCTTGTCTCAAAGTTCATCACCGAGCTGCGCTCGAACCGTACAGATTTTTCTTATTTATTCTCAGAATTATAATCAACCCACCCGTAATAATTTCCTAAAAAAATACTTTCCTAAAAGGTGAGGTAGGGTGTTCATTCGATTCGAGAACTCACCAACCACTGCACTAGTAGATAGTCGCTAAATTAACCAAACCGCTAGCTCAACTGCTATACTCTTATCTATAGATAAGAATCTATTGGTGGTTGGTCCAAGTCCAATCAATCCATGACCATCCTCATCCATTAATTAAACTACTACTAGTAATTGTAATCCTAACACTCGGTAATCATCTTCTGCAGCTCGCAAGCAATCAGCCATGGCTCAAGCTCGAGCAGAACGTACGTACCAGACGATCCCGTAGGCGCCACGGCCGATGGGCATGATGGGAGGCTGGTACTTGTGCGTGATCTCGAACAGGTTGCCGAAGATGTTGTACTGCAGGAACCGGCCGTTGTGCGTCACCGTCGGCCGGAACTCGGCGACCGGAGCTCCGTCCATGCCTCCTCCGCTCATCCCCTGTCTTCTTCCCCGCGGGGAAGAGGCCCTGGCAGGCAGCTGGCTTAATTATTCCCCCCCTCGACGGAGAAGAGGAAGACCGACTGCTCACTCCTCACCAAGTCTCGAGTTCAAGCAGCAAGCAAATCAGGCAATTTGACCTTATCTTTGTCAAAAGAGGATGCGCAGGCGTGGGATTTATAAAAGGCGGGGGGCGGCTGAAGCTCAAGCTGAAGCAGAAGCAGGAGGAGGCCTCGATCGCTGCTGCTGCCTGGTGCTTGTGCCCTCGACCGGGCCGGACTCCAGCTGAGGAAGGTAACGAGAAAGTGAGCGGGACTTGTGCGTGACGTGACGCACGGCGCGGCCACTGTGCTCTGCTACGGACGGCGTCGATGTTGCTCGGATCCGACGGCGGGCAGGGCGTTCAACCGGTCAAACGAGGACGCGCACCAACCCGCGATCGGATAACCACCGGCGTGGGCGTGGCGTGCGGTTCGGCTGGTGGGTGGGGGCTGGGGCGCCCTGCTGCGACAGTTGGGCCATCGTCAGTGTCAGGGTCTCCGCGCGTGGCGGGCGGGAGGGGGATTTTGATTGCCGGGGTTGGCAATTGGGCGCTAGCCGCCGACGCGTTGTTTTCCTGGCGCGGGCGCTGGATTGGACGGGGACGGGGACGGGGGAGAGTGGTGTTGGCGGTTGGGCTCGGGGCTGATGATGCGGTCTGCAACCCTGCATGCGTGGCCGGCCGTGCCTCGCGCGGTGGCTTTTGACCGCCCGCGTCGTCGTCCTCGTCGTCCAACGTGTGGAAATGGAACGGGGGACTCGGAAATCCGCCGTGCCGACTCCCGACCCGCGGCCGCGAGTCCACGCGACCGCGCAGCAGGAGGTCGTTGAGCTCGGCCGGGGGCTCTCTAGCCAGGGGGGTTTTCCCGGACGGCAGGACCCGTCTCTCGCGGGTGCCCCGTCGTGAGCAATTCGTATGGTGGCTTTTCTTCTTGTGTAGCGCGTGTACGTACGTACGTTGATACGATCGTACCAAGTTGTGCAGATACTACAGATGAGAAAGCACGGTGATGAAAATAAGAGCAAGGAAGGGAAAGACTAGACTCAGAAGAAAAAAAGGGGTACAGACAGACATGGACTGAAACTTCCTGGAATTAACCATTGTCGTGAGTCGTGACCAGCAACACGATCTTTTCTTCTCACTGAAAAATGGATGTGATCACATGGCGATGTCAACTACGGCCTCTTTGGTTTGAAGCGGTAAAGTTTACCCTCCATTACATCGAATATTTGAATACATTTATAAAGTATTAAATGTAGACTATTTATAAAATTAAAAACATATTTAGAGAGTGATTTAAGAGATGAATTTTTTTGAGACTAATTAATTTATAATTAGACACTAATTTTCAAATAAAATAAAAATACTATAGTACTCGTTAAATTTTAACAACTTCAACCAAACACCCTGTTGTCTTCGTGGGACAGTGGAGAGCTCGATCGAGTGGTCGGAATAGTTCAGAGAAAAGATAGCAAGTGCCCGTCTCCACGGACCACGGTTAGCAAGGTTTGAGCGACAGACATGGCATATCCAGTCTGTCATCCACTGTTGTGAAAATGGTCGGATAGGCCGTGCTCCGATTCATCGAACAAGGGCACAAGACCACCAGTAATAACGAGCACTAATCCATCTAAGCTGCTACGTTCTTTCCGAAATCAGAATAATTACACACTCAATCCTGCTCACTAAATTAGACATCAGGATCACATCAATAACATCGATCAGAAATGAACTGCTGCTCTCAACCACTAGTTTCACGATGTGAGCCAAAATGTTGTTGGACAAGCTTGAGATTCCTCAATTAGTGCCGAACGGGATACGCTTACCGTTAAGCAGGGGCCCCTTGCATAAGACAAGGTCGAGGCTTTGGCGGCTCGATGCAGGATTGAACACTAGTAGTTTACTGTACAGCCTGATGGCGCAAGTGCCATTTTTTTGGGCAGGAAAATAGCCTATGGATGAGGAACTCCCCTAGCAACTAACTGATGTGTACTGCTTTTGCCGTACAGTGTTGCCCGGGCGATTGGAACAAAGGAGGCTTAGAAACCGAGGCCATGATTGCGAACCCGAACTTTCTATTATTCTGCCAGGAAGCATCGCCGCGTGATGCGCGAGTTGAGCAAAGAATCTCCCGGTTCCTATTACTATTTTTGCAGGTCTCAATCTTTCTGTGTGGGAGAGACAGATTACTGAAGTTTCGGACATCATACCTATCGTTTCGCATTTTCGGCCTTATTTAGATGCGAAATTTTTTTGATTTCGCTACTGTAGCACCTTCGTTTGTTTGTGGCAAATATTATTCAATCATAGATTAATTAGGATCAAAAGATTCATCTCATGATTTACAGACAAACTGTGTAATTAGTTTTTGTTTTCGCCTATATTTAATGTTTCATACATGTACAACAAGATTCGATGTGACGAAGAATCTTGAAAACTTTTTAGTTTTCGGGGTGAACTAAACAAGGCCGATCTTTTGGCTGGTATCATTCGTTCCCGATTTTGAAATCGAGATGCTGGGGCGCCAGCCAGTACGATCGACGAGCTGACGAGAGTTAGCGATAGGTGGTGCATCATTGTTTGCCGTGATGACGTGCAGCCCGCAAAGCTAGGACGAGCCTGAATTGTTGTGCTGGGCTAGACTGACTCTGGCTCATGTTGGGAATCTTCTGGGCCGTAAGCACATTGATGGACAGCCCACTTCTCCCTTGCTCGGTCGGTTGTTCCCTTGCGGTCTTGCACGCACCACGCAGCCCGGCGGCCTTCGGTCCCGATCGGATGCCGTCGGCGTGAGGACCCGAGAAAACGAAATCACAAGGAAAATCTTCGTCCCGGCAAAGTGAGGAAAAATCTGCACGCCTCTGCTCCGCGTCCTCTCGTCTCGTGTGAACTGCGGAGCAGGTAGTGGGGAACCATAAGACCCCTGCGCGCTTAGGGCGGCGGCGGCAATGGCGCCCACGGCCTGCCTCCGGCTCCCCTTCCTCCCCGCCCGAGCCCGCTCCGCCACCGCCACCGCCACCCCGTTCTCGCCCCCTCGCCGCCTTTCTCTCAAATGCAGCGCCACCAACGGTGACAACTCCAACCCCAATTACATCTCCATCTCTCCCGGCGTCGAGTCTGTGGACGTCAACGGGTTGCGTCGGCCGCCCGCGCCTGTCTCCACCCCCACCGTCCCCGGCGCCCGCGATCCCAATTGGCTGCCTCGTAAGTCACGCGTTCGCGGGCGGCCCTTGCGTTAACTAATTTCGGATCACCTGGTGCTAATCTGTGCTCTGCGCATGTTTTTTTTTTTCTTTTCTGTGTTAAGGGCCACTCACTAGCGCGGACGCCATGGAGGCGGACGGGAAGGGGCTCAAGGTTGCTTACCAGGTAGGTGCTCGACGAAATGCGTCTCAAAGGGTGTTGTCTCAGTTTCCTTACGACTGTGCTTAGGGTCTAACTGTGCTTGTGCGTTTCGGATAATGGATAATTTAATGGAAGTTTGGTTATGGTGTTTAATTCAGGGTTGCGCTGGGGCATACAGCGAAGCGGCAGCAAAGAAGGCGTACCCGAACTGTGAGACTGTGCCCTGTGAGCACTTTGACACTGCATTTCAGGTAGCTATAAGGGTGTTGCCTGTTGAGCACATCCTAGTTACTTTACTTGACTCATGTTGCTATTTTGGAAGGATATCAAATTGCAAATGGTTAAATGTTTTGTTTTATGAAATCTATTGAGAAGTACCAACATTGAATTGGACTGTCTCCCTAACACACTAATTTGTAGAAACAATCAATCACTAGCACATAATATGCATAAAATGTGTTCTGTTAGGAAAAACAGGTTGTACCCAGCGAATGCTGTTGATACCTTTTTTTTTTGGGAGGAGGGATTGTTTATACGGATTTAATAGAACTTGCAGAAATGCCAAAATGTCACGTGCGTGCTCTTGTGTAACTGTTCTTTGAGAATTGAGATAGATTTGGGTAATTTACTTGCCATGTCAATTTCCTGGAATAATTTTTGACTATAGGAAGCAGCTCGTTTCGGCTATCGCCTAGCTGTAGGAGTGTAGGGTAATATTTTTTTCTTGAAACACAGGTGAGCTTTGTATCATTGCATTAATAGAAGAGAACAGTAGGTTATGTGACAGATTCTTTTTTCTCTTCTAAAACTATTTTTCAGAGAGGTTTATGTTTTTTGTCTTAAAAACACAGTTCTCTAGTTAGTGAATCGGTGTGACATTTTTTTATTATCTGATGTTCTCCTTTGACAGGCTGTTCAAAACTGGGTAGCTGATAGGGCAGTACTGCCACTTGAGAATTCATTGGGAGGTAGCATACATCGGAACTATGATCTTTTGCTTCGGCATAGTTTGCACATTGTTGGAGAAGTTCGCCTCGCAGTTCGCCATTGCTTGTTAGCCAATCCTGGCGTGAAGATTGAAAACCTTAAAAGTGCTATGAGTCATCCCCAGGTGAACTGCTTGGTTGATCTGTCTTTACTACTCTCATTACTGTTTATTTTCATTGGAGGGAATCTTACAACCATATAATTTTTTAATTAATAGGCTCTTGCACAATGTGAGCACACATTAACAGGACTAGGAATTGAGCATAGAGAGGCCGTTGATGACACTGCTGGTGCAGCAAAGGTAGACTCAGGTTTTTTTTGTTCAACTAGAGTATTCACCTTCTAATTCAGATAGCCTTTTTCCTTCGCTCTTTTAGCTACTCCTTTCTTTGGTTATTTTTGGATAGGTTGTGATTTCAGTTACCCATTATGGTAACCCTCTGTTTTTAATCATAGCAGTAGCATGACTTTTCTTTCCTAGATTGTTGCAGAACATATGCTCCAGGACACTGGTGCTATTGCTAGTTCATTGGCTGCTAAACTCTATGGATTGGATGTTCTTGCTGAGAATATTCAGGTACAGCGAGTTCATGCTAAAATAGTTAAATTAGATAAAATGTTCTGTTCTTTGTTCTGAACATTAGCCTGTCAATTTCTTTAGGATGACAAAGATAATGTCACCCGTTTTATGTTGCTAGCTCGAGAACCCATCATACCTCGCACTGATAAACCATTTAAGGTACCCATCTTTGTGCAAATTCTTTTCCATTGTCACACCTTGTTCTCATCGTGCAAACTCTTTTCCATTGCCACACCTTGTCCTCATCGTTACTGCAGCTGATCAGTTGTGTGGTCAAATTTTCAGACAAGCATAGTCTTTTCACTAGAAGAAGGACCTGGACAGCTCTTTAAGGCGCTTGCTGTATTCGCACTGAGGGAAATCAACCTCACAAAGGTCTACCCAACAACTCTGTCTTGTCATTTTCATGCATTCTGTAGAAATGATTCACTATCTGTGCTCTGTTTTTGAATGGATGCACAGATCGAAAGTCGTCCACACAAGGAAAGGCCTCTTCGAGACTGTTCCTCACTCTTAAAGTTAGATGCTAAACCTGTGGCCTTCTAAGTTATTCAATTTCACTTTCTGCAGTTTTACATTAATAACCCATTTGATTCTGGATTGCACCAGGAACTTTGATTACCTCTTTTACGTTGACCTTGAAGCATCAATGGCTGATCCAAAGACTCAGAATGCTCTTGGAAATCTGAAGGTGCTCTTTCTTTGTTAGTACAATCTGGTGAATGTCAACTGTGCTCATGTTGCTTTATTTCAGGAGTTTGCAACCTTTTTAAGAGTCCTCGGAAGCTATCCTGTAGATGTGAATGAACCTTAGATAGAAAGTACTGCAGACTACATGCTGGTGAGTACTGAATATCAGTGTCTACTTTTAGCACTTTATTACTATGGTATGGTGCAGGAACGAAGAACCTTCTTTTTCAGTTTAAATGGGCAAAATGTCATTATATCAGACCTATTTAAATGTGGTTAGAGTTAGACAACTCACTTGAGTGATGTGCTTATTCTGTTATAAAATGTAATGCACAGTTTGACTCGGTGCACCTTCAAAGACATTTGTGGGTGCATATCTTTTTCTGAGTTAGCTTGGGTTGAGTAGAAGTTGAATACCGAACTCCCATGCCAACCATACTTCACATTGTTGCTTCCTATCATCCCCACTGACACTAGAAACACAACAATGTTGCACCCCAGTCTCCTTCAATAGCTCGCTGCCATCGGCGAACTTGAGTGAGCCTCGGTCCATAGCAAAATCTGTATAAGGTCAAATTGTTCTAACCAGTTAAAAAAATCCACATTGAAAGCGAGAATTGTTCCACATAGAATTCAACTCTTCTAACCAACAAAAACATTGTTCCACATTGGAAAAAACTGTTAGAATAGGCGCCTATGGGCTGGCCTCTTGGGCCTTGGCACCCACGTCTGATGTGGCTGGGCTGCCTCTAGGGACTTGTGGTAGATGATTATAGATTAGGCAAGGATCTCCGTTGATTGGGTGTTTCCTATAAACCCTACTACTTGATCCTTGCCTATATATTGTACCTCCTTGTACTCTTATCAATCAATCTACAGTTTCCCTGTTCCACATTCACTTACAAAAACTGTTCCAGAATCATATTGTTATGAACGACTATAAAATTCTTACACATTGAAAAGAAAATTGTTCCAGATTTTCAGGTATAAAATCAAAATTTTCTAACCAACAAAAAGTTGTTCCACATAAAAGATTAATTGTTTAGGTATTAAGTTGGATTGTTCTAATCAACAAATAAATCTTTCCACATTTAAAAATGGGTTGTTCTAGGCATAAAACCGAATCTTCTAACCAATGAAGAAGAATTGCATTGAGAAAAAGAATCGGAGGAGTCAAGTGGTGGACCTTGAAGCCTTGGCAATTGAAGGATGGAGACTCGAGCAACGTGATGATGAAAAAGGAGCAGGCAGGGCATCATGGGCTGATATTGAGCGAATTGGGGCTGACTTGATGGTCCTGGTTGCTGTGGATTGACTGCATGAGCGAAAGAGGATTGTCTTGCAGACGACTTTTAGTTGTCGCGGTCAGATTCACGCCTTAGAGGACTTGTCATCGTTGCTTTCTTATACATAGTCATTTTGAGTTTACTGAAAGAATCCTATAAAACTTCTATTAAACTACTAGGAAACTAACTAGCAGAAGTGGATGACTAGTATTTGTAGGAGAAAGTACTAGAAAATTATGGATATGGGAAGGTGTATGACATGCTACTAATTTTTCTTCTAAACCAATAGTAGTTAGTACAATATTTATTTGTTTTCTCAAGGATCTAATTAGTTCTCAAATGTCTTCTGATCCAGGATTAGCAGGAATGGGTGAAATGGTTAGAGTTGGTTTTCTGAGCAGGTTGAAAAGTGAAGAACTCTATTAAACTGATGCTAACTTTTACAGAGCAAAAGGATCTACATTATAGCAGTAGAGAAGGGTGGATTTGAGGCTTACATTGGTTGTGATCTTGGAAGAAAATTTGATGTTTAGCTGGTGATGTTCTTCTGACTTCTGAAGCAACAAGGATACTTGAAACAGCAATCTTCTTCAATGTCCTATCATATGGGAGCTTGAAAAGCACTTTTAAACATGGAGACCAAGGGGTTGAATATTTGGAAATACTTCAATAAGGTTTTATTTTTTTATGATAATAAGTTTTATATGTTTTCATGTTGGAGTGTCTGTCATGGTAGCATGCAGGTTGTTAAAATGCAGTTACATTGGAATAATGGGACAGTGTCTAAGAGCACTTGTCTTTTTTTTTTTTTTTTGAGGATTGTATAATAAGAACTGATGTTTTCATGTTCATTCGGACGTTCCTCAAAAGTTTTATTTGCTGTCATGCTGGTGGTGGTCACCTGGACCTGGCCAAACCTCGCCAAACTTTCCTTCTGTAGAAGAAAATAATTTGGTGCTCCATATATTATTCTATTGATGAGACGGAATTTGGTGCGCCTTGATTGCCTTGATCTGTGCCAGGTCAAATTCGGCTGTTTAAGGGAGTGTTTGATCTGAGGTGTTAAAGTTTAATAGATATTGTAGTATATTTTAACTATAGCAATTGGTGTTGAATCCTAGACTAATTAGGTTTAAAAAATCATCTCGCAAATTGTTCTCTAGTTGTGTTTTTAGTTTTGTAAATAGTTTATATTTAATAAAAACAAGTCGAACCAAATAGGGCCTAAGTTGCCCAGTAGCTGACTGCAGCTTAGTGGCTGCTACTTTTGTAATTTAAGGCCTTGTTTAGTTTCGAAAAAATTTCAGATTTCGGTACTGTAGCATTTTTGTTTTTATTTGACAAATATTATCTAATCATAGACTAGCTAGGCTTAAAAGATTCATCTCGTGATTTACAGGCAAACTGTGCAATTAGTTTTTGTTTTCGTCTCTATTTAATACTCCATGCATGTGCCGCAAGATTCGATTTGACGGGGAATCTTGGAAACTTTGTGGTTTTTTTGTGCAGAGCGGAGAATATTCCTCCGGAGGCATTTTTCTGGAAGAAACATTCGAGCATACCACATGTGCTCCTCGCTTAGTATATTGTTGTGCTTAGTTCCCGGTTGATTCCCGGATGGTATCTACCATGTGCTTCAGTTCCCGGTTGATTCTGCCATGTCCCGGTTGATTCCCGGTTGGTTATTTTTACAGGAGGTCAAAGAATATATGTCAGGACTTACCGGTTTCCTAATGACTGTATTGTAGTGTCGGCCGGTCCCCGCGTGTGACATGTCGTTCCATGATGAGGCGTCAGCACAGCACCGAATATAAAGAGAGAGCTTGCAGAGATCCGAAGCTTTTAAGAGTTGGAAGAAGCTCGGTCAAAGGTTCGGCAGTTCGAGCACGGGCTGGTACACGTGGCCTGATGACCTGGTTTCTTTGGATCTCGTGAGGAAATGGTCTCCCTTGATGGCTTCCCGTTTGCGTACAGTTTGTGCTCTCTTTTCCGGCTGATTATCGTGAGATGAAAGCATATTTAGCCTTTTCCCTCTCGCTCGCTTTGATCGATGAGGTTGATCCGAGCCTGGAGCTGACCCCACACTTCACACAGAAAGGCGATGAGTAGGAAGAAGAGAGCCCATTCCTCCGGAACAGGGAGCACTCGGAATATGCCTCCCTCTCGCCTCTCGGTACTCACCCTGGGGGCCTCTTCTCATCACTTTCTGTGATGCCGAAATCAGATCGATCTCTTACACATAGGGTCTGTTTAGATTGGGAACGAAAATTTTTTGGGTGTCACATCGGATGTGTCGGAAGGATGTCGGAAGGGGTTTTTAGAAACTAATAAAAAAACAAATTACATAGCTCGTCAGGAAACTGCAAGACAAATTTATTAAGCATAATTAATCTATCATTAGCATATGTGAGTTACTGTAGCACTTAAGGCTAATCATGGAGTAACTAGGCTTAAAAGATTCGTCTCGCGATTCTCAACTAAACTGTGTAATTAGTTTAATTTTTTATCTATATTTAATATTTCATGCATGTGTCCAAAGATTCGATGGGATGGATGAAAAATTTTTGGGTGGGGAACTAAACAGGGCCATAACTTCTTCCTGTTTCCCGTTCTCATGTACAGTTGGAAATTGGAACGACGAATGTGCCAGCCTATCACCGCAGGTCACTACAGTACTAGTCCAGTAGCCAGCAGAACGGCCTCGGACACGTCACTACGTACACATCACTGTTGAGTGTTAACTCGCGTGAAACCGAGTGCAGCAAGGCAGCTTCCTGGCTCCCCTCCAAATGGCTGGCACGCGGAAGCCGCGTGACGCGCCACGGCGCACCGCGCACCGTCACGTCGCCGTGGGGTCGGGTCGTATTCGGCGTAGCGTTTTGTCTTCTGCTCCAGCACAGTTTGGCGCGTTGCTCTGCTCGTGCGGGACGAGGACGAAGCGACCGTATCCATGCCACCGAACCGGGCGAACGGGTCGGCAGACGGCAGCGTCCACGAATTAGGCAGGTTGGTAGTAGTACTGAGCATAGCGTGTAGTACATATTTTGAAGTCGCAAACAAGACCCGATCAGCGGGGGGCGGAGTTGGGTTGGTCTGGGTTTTTTTGAGCCAGCCGGTGCTGTCATGCTCGGCTGCCGAACGAATTTCCATAACGTCGTTGCCGATTTGCGCCTCCCTGCCAAACTTCTGAGTTCTGACCAAACGCACCCGTACATCTTGTAGTCGTAGGCTAGGAATAATGATCGCTAGGAGTAGGAGACTACTTGTTTTAAATTTTGTATGCTTGTACTTATCCTAGTAGCTTTTTTTTTCACACCAAGCTTCAACACACAAATTTGAAGAGAGGAGGAAATATGATTCATGATGGCTATGCTTAAATTGATTTCCAGTCTCGCTATGTAGCTCCAGACTGGTAGAACGTCTCTATTGTTCTCCATCTATTAGGTTGACAAATTTCAGCATGGTTTAAGGTACTATACAGCCCGAAAATGAATTTATTTATTTATTCATTTATTTATATCCACACCGTTACTTATTAGGTCACTCACAATGCAGACTCTATCATATAGTCTAAAAGTTATTTATTACCTCGAACAATGTGGACTTAGAGTCTAAATAAGACTTGGAGTCTTATTTTTTCTACCTTTTTCTTCAATAAATATGCTGTTACATCAGCAAAATACCATAAATAGTATGTAATTAATTGTCTTGGACTCTGTGACAGAGTCTTGCATTGTGAGTGCCCTTATTATCTACTCCCTCCGTCCCCGAAAGCTTCAACTCCTAGAATCCGTGCCAGTCAAACTTTTCTAACTTTAACCAACTTTATAGAAATGAGTATCAATATCTATGACATAAAATAAGTATCTTACGAAAATATATTCTATAATAAATTTAATGGTATTAGTTTGGTACTATAAATTTTAATATTTTTTTTTATAATTAGATTAAAATTGTAAAAATTTGACTTAGAACAACACTAGAAATTGCAGCTGACGAGTAACAAACAATTTCCCCTCCGTTGTCACCACCGACAGGCGGACACGACAGGGGCGGGTCTCCTCCCCGCTCCCATAAACGCAGGCTCACGCAGCCGCTTCCCTCCCGTGCCAAGCGCCCAAGCCCAAACCCACCACCACCAATTCAACCGCGACCCAACCCACCGACCGCCCGCACCCCCATTCCCACCTCCTCCTTCCCAGATCTCCCCGCGCGCCCGCCCGCGCGCGCGCGAGTTCGTGTGCGGCCGGCAGCGGCGGCGGCGGCGGCGACCGAGGAGCCATGACGGCCAAGGGCGGCGCCACGCCGTCCCCCGGCGGCGCGGGGGGTGCCGCGGCGGGGAACGGCCGCCTCTTCACGGTGGGGCTGGTCACCGCCTGGTACTCCTCCAACATCGGCGTGCTCCTGCTCAACAAGTACCTCCTCAGCAACTACGGCTTCAAGTACCCAATCTTCCTCACCATGTGCCACATGTCCGCCTGCGCCCTGCTCTCCTACGCCGCCATCGCCTGGCTGCGCGTCGTGCCCATGCAGCTCGTGCGCTCCCGCGTCCAGCTCGCCAAGATCGCCGCGCTCAGCCTCGTCTTCTGCGGCTCCGTCGTCTCCGGGAACGTCTCGCTCCGCTACCTCCCCGTCTCCTTCAACCAGGCGGTCGGCGCCACCACGCCCTTCTTCACCGCCGTCTTCGCCTACATCATGACCGTCAAGCGCGAGTCCTGGGTCACCTACCTCACCCTCGTGCCCGTCGTCACTGGAGTCATCATCGCCAGCGGCGTAAGTTACTGACTACTCTCCGCCTCCGTCTCTGTCTTCTTTTCTCAGTAGATCTGTTGGAGTCGGGATTGGATCTGAGCGGAATCCGGGTTTGGCTAGCTCGGAACTCGGGAGGAGTGGGATGGAGCTCAAGATAACAGGTGGATCTGTCATCTAGCTGTAATTGGACTAAAATGGCTGGCAGGCATCTGGCCCCTCACTTCATTGGATGCCCATCCCTTTGTTGGGAATAGAATTTTGAGATTATCCGATGGAAACCATTCACTGCGGACAACGGTGCCTATAGATGTCACCTCAGACGTCGCCTATCTGATAGGGCCAAGTGATCAACTGGCATAACAGCTGGAGACTAATTTAGTTAACCAAACTTTATCCCAGGATCCAACTAGACCGAGCTTTTACAGGGATAGCTCGTTTTTTCTGCAAAAAAACCTTGTCTGCAAACTGTGCATTTGCAAGTCAAAATTTCAAAAATGTTTTCTGGAAAGTAATCCAGATTTTGAAATTCAATTGTAGAATATCCATTCTTTAATATCAAAGTATTGGCTTACCTTTTTCGAACCAACATGATTTATTTTACATACATTCACTGAACATGCACAGGGCCGTTAATTGCGCCATTAATAAGTTGATTCTCTTGCATTATACATAATATACACAGCACTGTGTTATAGCTCTTTTGTGGAATATAAGATATGCTAGGCTTGCAAAGTGTCCGATGACTACTGGACGCGTTTACCAATAATAGTGGGATGTGGGAATCTTATGTTAACTTGTAGCATCTCAGCCTAGCAAGTTGTTGCTATTCATGGCTGCTATGAGGAATCTTTACGAGGTATTTGTTTCACATCAACTAGTATATATCCCTAATATCAGTCAAGTGGAGAACCTAGAGCTTTGAATGCATACTGACTAAAGCTGTTGTTGGACCTCTTAAGTTTATAATGCTAAAACTGATATGGAGCTTGCAAATCAAACTTACAGGGCGAGCCTAGCTTTCATCTGTTTGGATTCATCATGTGCATAGGAGCAACTGCAGCAAGGGCGTTGAAGACAGTATTGCAAGGAATTCTTCTGTCTTCTGAGGGGTAACTTTGCCTTCCCTTTTATATGTATTAACTATTCTGTACACATTGCCTTGGATTCATTTACTACATTGCATTTGTGTGGATGCTGAGTGTTTCTCTGTTCTGATGTCTTGCAGGGAGAAGCTTAATTCTATGAATCTGTTATTGTACATGGCTCCAATTGCTGTTATTTTCTTGCTTCCTGCAACTATCTTTATGGAGGATAATGTTGTCGGCATTACAATTCAGCTTGCAAAGAAGGATTTCACTATTGTTTGGTTGCTATTGTTCAATTCTTGTTTGGCATATTTTGTCAATTTGACCAATTTCTTGGTGACAAAGCATACTAGCGCACTGACTCTACAGGTACCAAATGCTTTCTGACCCATCAATTCAGTTTTGTGTGCATGATTTAGTTTAACACTTGGATTTTCTTGTTTTTTGTGTTATATGCGCACTATATTTAAGATGGGTTGGATAATGGTATTAACTATTAAGATTGACTACTTCATTCCAAGAGTCCACTAATATTCCACCTTTCTAACCTGCTGTGTTTAGCTGTTTTTCCTGAGCTAGAAACACGCCGCTCTTGTCCTGTACAAGTGTATGGTTTGAACTTTGAAGTACGTAACAGTGACTTTTAAACATACACAAATGGGGTCTCTGATTGACTACAGTATGTCAGTATAGATTTGCTGCACTAATAGGAAACGTCTTTGATGTTTTTTATTTTGAAATTGGAAATTTTGTCGATCAGAAGCATGTCAGAATTGAATGTAAAATGTTCTGTAATCGGTTTGAAAAAAGTAACATACTTACCTCGCTATCCTACGGGTTTGGAAAAAGTAACATATGTACCTTGCTGTCTTAAGAGTAAAGCTTTCTACTCATCTTTCTCTTTTAGATGCATAAATAATCATGAGCTTGCCCTATCTTGGTTTATTGACCACTCTCTATGATAGTAATTTGTTTGCCATATTACCATACCTTGTCTTCTTTTAGTTTTAAGAATTTGGCTTAAACCCTTCAATTATTGACATCCATGTCTCTCCAGGTTCTCGGAAATGCAAAGGGTGCTGTGGCAGTTGTTGTCTCGATCATGATATTCAGGAATCCTGTGTCCATAACAGGAATGCTCGGTTACACTCTCACGGTTATTGGCGTTATTCTTTACAGTGAATCCAAAAAGCGCAGCAACAAGCCATGAACACCCTAGAAGACAGTAAATATGGCAATCATTTCTTTGTCCTGTCAGTGCCTAGAGCTAATATATGATGAGAAATACTTCGGTGGCGATCACAACAAATCCTAAGCCATACTGCCTCAGCAATTGGACATCGAGGATAGAAGTCCAATACTACCTGTAGTATCACCTTGGCATGTGGGAGGCATTTTGTTTAATGGCGTTGATGGATAGAATATAATTTTTTGTGTTATAGAACTGTGGCTCACACTGCCAGCATTGGTTAATACGTTTAGCTCTTGGAAATTGTCTCTGCTATTCATCTGCTATTGTAACTTCCATTTTCTCTTCTTCTGATGAAGACCACCTGTACCAGACTATGATCCAGGTTCCAGGACCTAATTAATATATTGTGACACTGAATTTAAGCTCAATTAGCTGACTTTTGGTGACAATTGCTATGTTGCCTCATCATATGGCTGCCAATATAAAGTTGCATCCAACTGCAGCTGTCGACGGTGAGTATCGTTACGTATCCCAAGGGACTGATTCCTGTCTTAGAAAACAAGGACTGTACCGTGTACATCATCCTGCTGGGGACGCCAGCAACAAAGGGCATTCAACCGATTACATTGTGAAGAACGGAACAACCAGCAACAAAAAAACATTCAACAGATTACATTCTCAAGGACGGAACAAGGAGCACTAACAGATTACTCAGAAACCTTCCACCGCATTGCCTAACATCAAGCCACAGCCCACAGGTTGGACTGCATTGCTACTCCCAGTCTTTGCATGAAATCAGCTCCTAGCTGCTCAAAATCCTTTGTACTCCCTCCGTACCAATTTATAGTTCGTTCCGACAGGTTTAGCAGAGATTAAGGTAAGCTGCACATTGCCACTTTTACCCTTCTGCCAACGAATTAAAAGAGATGCAACTTGTTGTCATGTGGATGCCAGCAAAGCGAGAATTTCAAATAATGTATACACCCAGCGGTATTATTAGTCTTACAGCAACAATATTTTAAATTTCTCTCTCTCTCTCTCTCCTGTGGAGACACCGCCACCAATAAATTCAAAAATCTCCTTCGTGCGGAGCCGAAGGACCTCGCCGCCGGCGCGGCGGCAGTAAGCCATCGGGGCGACGTGCGATCCACTTCCGCATCCCCATCTACTCGCATGTGAGTTGCTCCATGTACCGCATCCCCATCTACTCGCATGTGATTTGCTCCATGTACCTCCCTTGCGCTGGCCACCAGAAGCAGATTTGTGCCTGATCTAAGCTCTCCAATCGTGATCAGCGGGTGAGCTCCCCAAGCATGATCGTCCTGGCTAGTTATCCTCCCTCCAGCTCACTGCATCCAAAACCAACTCATCAAATGTTGCAGTCTACATCAACAGGTGTGAAATACAGGTGATTGGAACTACAGTTGATCTTACATGGCACCAACAACCATTCTTCTAGACCTTAATTGCACACCTCCAGAAGATTTAGATGGTGAAATCATACCTGGAGAAGGTAACTCTGCAACCATCGAGGGTGGTGATACTGGCAATTCTGCAGCCTTTGATGGTGGCAATGCTCCAGCTCAAGATGAAGGTGTCAACTCTATAGCTACAGGTATAACTTTTGATTTACTCTTAATCTCAACCTCATTCCTCTGTTGACAAGCTTGATGAGTTAGAAATATGCTGTAAGCTACGGTAATTGATGAACAGAAGCAAAATCTAATATGCTTCTGGCTAAATAGCATCTTAATTCTTCCATAACTCAATTTCACACCTGCAGAAGATTTAGATGGCAGAATCATACCTGGAGAAGGCAATTCTACAGCCTTCGAGGGTGGTGACACTGGCAATTTTGCAGCCTCTGAGGATGGCAATGCTCCAGCTCAAGATGAAGGTGTCAACTCTGTAGCTGTAGGTATAACTTCTGATTTACCTCCTCCTCATTTCTCTATTTTTTTCTCTGTTGACAAGCTTGATGAGTTAGAAATATGTTGTAAGCTAAGGTAATTAATGAACAGAAACAAAATACAATATGCTCCTAGCTAAATAACATCACAATGCCAACTAATGTGATGTGGAACCATTTTTGTCAATATAACATGTCATCAACTGTAGCTTGGCATGTTTAAATGCATTTAGTATGTACAGTAAGGCACTCATGCAGTGCACGTAGCCAAGAATCTTATGAAAGCCATTTTTTGTGATTTTAAAGAACATTATGTTGTCCATTTTCTTGCTCTTCTATAAAAATAGCTCTACCATTCTAAAATTTGGAGATGGAAATTGCAGACAGTGGCTTATATAAGTGACTTCTAAATAACATACTGTCATGATGTTTCATTCAATATTTTAGTTGTTTAGCACCTTCAATAAAAAACTTGTTAGTTTTAAATAATTTAATTATCTTCTATTATTGCAATTGTAGGTGCGGAATCACACGTGAGGTTAAGGAAATGGTTAACCAATACTCAGAGATATGCAGTGTACACATCTTTGCACGCAAAAAGCAGAAATGGAAAACTACCGAAGAATGCAACAAAGGAGGTTGCGGCTTTCTTTCAGGCACATATTCGAGTCATTCAAAAGATTTGGAAGTGTGCAACTGAGCAGATGGCATTAGGACAAGAAGTTGATGTTTCTAACAGAAAAACTGGTCATGTGGGCCGCAAGAAAGTTGTGCTCGATCTCACTCAAATGGCCACAATTCCACTGAATAGAAGATCCACCTTAAGGTCCCTAGCTAAGTCCTTGAATGTTAGTGTTTCAACATTGCACAGAAAGTTTAAGCTGGGCATAATAAGACGCCACTCAAGTACACTGAAGCCATTGCTGAGAGACAGCAACAAGAGAGATAGGCTTCAGTTTTGCCTTTCAATGTTAGATCAGAGAACTCTAGCAAATGCAGAACCTAAATTCATTGACATGCTGAATATAGTACACATCGATGAAAAGTGGTACTATATGACCAAAAGGGGAAGGACATACTACTTGATACCGGAAGAAGATGACCCTTTGCGTACTATTCAGAACAAAAACAATATTGGTAAAGTTATGTTCCTCACTGCTGTCGCTAGGCCCACATATGATGAGCTAGGGAATTTGACATTTTCTGGAAAGATTGGAGTGTGGCCATTTGTGAAAGAGGTGCCTGCAGCAAGGAGGAGCCATAACAGAGAAAGAGGGACCTTAGAAACCAAATCAATCATAGTCAATAGGGAGGTGATGAGAGAGTATTTGATTGATAAGGTTATCCCAGCCATTAGAGATATGTGGCCAAGAGAAGACGTTGGCAAGACCATTTTTATTCAACAAGATAATGCAAGAACTCATGTTCGACCTGATGACCCGACCTTTCTTGAAGCTGTGGCAGCTAGTGGGTTAGACATTCAGCTGATGCAACAGCCAGCTAACTCCCCAGACATGAATGTGCTTGATCTTGGTTTCTTTAACTCCATACAATCCTTAACAGACTGTGAAAGTCCAGAAACCATCGAAGACCTAATTCATAATGTGGAGACAGAGTTTGAGGGATACGAAGAGGCAAATCTGAATAAAGTATTCCTAACTCTTCAAATGTGCATGAAAGAAGTGATGAAAATTGGAGGAGGAAATGGGTACAAAACCCCACATATGAATAAGCAAGGACTAGAAAGAGAAGGAAGGCTTCCCCATCGATTGGCATGTGAAAACGGTCTCTATGCTAGTGCGCTAGCCCAACTAGCACAATTTGGCTAAGTACGTTAGTGTGTCGCTATAAGAGACTTTGTAAAGATTATGCTAGCAATTTTCAGATATACTCTCAAGTGTTTATATCCTATACCGTGCTTTACAGGCATTCTTAATTTAGATTAAGTATTGTACTGGTAACACATATATGCAGAATAAATGCTATGCCTTCAATATTTGTGGATAACACTTATCTGTAATCTGTCTCCAAGGTGATCTCATTCTCTCACTTATCTCATATAACAGCTGACAGGCATGCAGGTCCCTGCACATGCAGCAGAAACCTTGTAAGCTGATCCAGATAGATAGGGTAAACAAAAGCACAAAAAATCCTTGTAAGCAACACGCTGCGACATGCACATGATCCTATTGGCAACATCACATAAGGAACCAAAACCTTTTGCTAAGAAATGTGCAATCAAAGGAAGCAACCACTGAATTGAATTACTGAACCACACCAAACAGAGGGTTGCATTCCAAATGGAAGATGGACAACATCACATAAAAAAATATTTCTACTCCTGAGTAATCATCAACCACAAGTGGGATTTTTTCTAACCTTTTCTGCACTTGTGGATATCACAAACTCATGTACAACGAGTTTCGTCACTGGTAATAAATCTAAAGAAGCGGAAGGCTGCTGCAGCTTAGGAAGTAGGAGGTCGGCGTGAACCCAAACCCTCCGAAGAAGCCGAGGAGGTCGCCGAAGAACAGGAAGGTCACCGCGATGAACAGCGTGAATGCTGCAAGCAATGGCGCCACCGTGGTTCACAGACATGAATGATGTCAAGTCCAATTAGCAGCATGCAAAAATTGAAGGTTTTTCAGTCTCTCTGCCGTCAGTACATACGTACCGACATAAGCCGATCGGGCCACGAGACGGAGTAGTAATCCTTGCGGTAATCTGTATCTTGTCACCAGAATATCTTGATGCTTTCGAATATTGGCATCGCATACACCTGTCAGACGTTGCAGATGCAGATTCAGAGGCCATTTTTGTGTTTCGTCTTCAGTAGTTGAGTGACATGTATGTACAGACCAACAAAGACAAACCGATCGAACACTTACCTGATAGCTTCCGACGACATGGATGACGACCATCATGTTGGCGGCGGCGACGAGCCAAGGCAGGCGCTGCAGCGCGACGAGGACGTTGTCGCTGACGTCGCGCCCAAAGGCCCAGCACTCGAGGAGCGCGACGGGAAAGTAGCAGGCGGCGGTGACGAGGTATGCGGCGACGATGCCCTTCCACATGGGCGCCCTGGACGGCTTGGTTGGCGTGGACGGGATGGTGGCCTAGATCTCCAGCACCACGCCGTGCCCCGTGTACGCGGACGCCACCTGCCCCAGCGTGCTGAACACCCGGAACGTCGAGTCCGCCACCATGCCGGCCTTGTACAATGGAGACCGTGGCGCGTCATCAGCGCAGGGCCTCCTCGGAGCAGATCAAACTTCTACTGCAGGTTCTTCTCCAGTCACTCTAGCTCGGCCCAGATGAGATCCGGCCTTCTTCCATCCGGCCGCATCCTGACATGCGGTCTTCTTCCACCGGCCACATCCGGATGAGATCCGGCCCGGATGAGTACATGCATGCATAATAACCAAATCAGTAAAAAGATACAAACTTTGTCAAATCAGAAAATAATCCTAACCAAATCGAGCTAGTGGAAGGCGAAGAAGATGGGGATGCGGAGGAAGCTGGACCTGTAATTGCTTGATTAGGAAGGATCTGGACGTGCTGCCTTCTCGGTAGCCGCCGCCGCCACCGTCGTGTTCTTCTCCTCGCAGGTCGCCCTCGCGGCATCATCGTCTTGTTTGCCATCGCCTTCGCAACCGCTAGCATGGTCAACTGCGTCCGCCCTTGGCTTGCGGCATGCGCCCTTCTCTGCTCGCGTTTGACGAGCAAGATGCCAGTGATTTTGGGGGAAGACTCGATCTGGATCTGGGCGGAGGGAGCTAGGCGCGGGCGAGGAGCGCACTGAATGGAGGGTAGTTTTGGAATAGACAGACACAGGTGACTACTGATTGGGTACGACGACTTATAATTTGGAAAAAATAAACGAGCCCAGAACGAACTATAAATTGGTACGGAGGGAGTAGTCTTGATGCTTGCTCCTTGCACCAAAGATTCGCCAGCTGTTTCTTGTCCTGTGTGAGCATCGTTATCGCATGATAAGAAAATGTTTCGAGCATGAACACTACCAACTGTACCATATTTAGACATATGATATTTGTTCCACTGCAAGCCTTGCAACGAGTTCCCCGTGTATTGGTATGAAAATTGTTCAAGCAGTTGAAGATTGGTGCGAAAATTGTTCAAGCAGGTGAATGAATGAAAGAGGAAACGCGAGTTTCTCAGCACATGGAGAAGAAGGTCGGAGTGCGAGCGTGGGACTGCCGGAAGCGCAGGACCTAATTAATATATGGTGACACTGAATTTAAGCTCGATTAGCTGGCTTTTGTTGACAGCTATTTTGCCTCATCAAATGACTGTCATATGATACCAACAATATCTGAGAAATATGGTCTGTTAACAGGGTTAGCCATGGGCATTACTGTCTCCAGATAGATGACCCTGACTTGCAACCATTCTGCAACTCCTGTATTCACCTTCCTTGACCACAAATTGTGACAGGGATGCAACCTACATCATGGTGCTACTAATGTCACTTTCGAGTCATCTGAATTCCACACCTGTTAAAAGATGGTCTTGCATTTACTGACAAACAACCACCACAGTCCGTTGAAAGTAAACTAATATTAGGATATTTGCATTTCCACTAGTATGTCTGAAAAAGTCTACCACTGCTACTTGATACAAAACTAACTCTGAATCTCACATTGATTCTCATGAAAGGACAATGATATAAAGTACACAGACTTTTAGTTTTAAGTAGCTGAATTGCGAATTAAGCAGACAGTAAATGAAATATGCATATCATATCACAATGATATTACTATTCCGTCTATATGATCAGGGCAGCTTCCACAATAACCGCAAGCGATCATAATGACTTGTGCAACCTTCGTACTTAAACTATTCACAGAAAATAAACAACTTGAAAGTAACAGCTTTGCTGGTCAGCATTAGCAGTAGACTGAAGATGATGGATCATCTATTCTGAAAGGTCTTTCTTCCATAACGCACATCAGAGATCAGTGGATCCTCTTAGTGATGACAATCTACAATGATCTGAAACATCAAAATGCACAAGAGCTATATATAAGCAACTTCCAACTTAGCACTTGTAATTCCAAAGATTTAACAATAGTAAGCTCCAGATAGAAGCTTCTATTTGCAAGAAATTAACAGCAATTTTTATTTTTAGAAAATCTGAAACAAGGTAGCATGTCAATACTAGATCAACGGATTAGTAGGTGCACACCAATACATTGACATGGTCTTCAACAAGCCAGACTGAAGAACCAAAGATTAGGTTTGCCTTTTGAGTGCCATATATTCTGTTTGCTCTAATACATCCAAGTTGACACAAAGTGTGTTTTCATTGCAACTAGTAGTTCATTCACAGGCCATAACTAACTACCTAAGCTAACATATGGAAGCTGCAAATAAAGATAAAAAAGGCAAAATATAAACAAGTGCTAGTACAATACCAGGAGTGTAGAATCTCATGTAGGGTAGAACACTTATGTTACGCCTAGGCTTGCCAATCTTTTTCACTCTCCCTGATTTGAGCTCCATCATGAATAATCCAACACCTGTGCTGATGAAGATGATACCCACACCCTCTGCGAAGCCAACCACTCGTGCTCTGTCTCCCGGATTCACCATAGGCATCAATTTCTCCAGATCAATGACCCTGCACTGTACCCATTCTGCATTGTTCTCTGAACTCACCCTTCTGGACCACAGATAAATACGGGTATGCTCAATGCTAGCGAGCCCAAGAGAACAGTCCTCCATCACCATGAGGGTAACCCCACCACTGTACGAAGCCGATGTTGGACAGTTAACCACAGACAAGCAATTTTTCCGCCAGTCATACTTGGTAATTCCAGCATCCCCTGAAAGCATGAAGTAGATTTCATCTCCGATAAGTGCACCACGCCCGTAGACTGTATTATCATGAATGCCTTCCAGTGCCAGAATGCCTTCCAGTGTGGCTGGCACGCTCCACGCGCCCATCTCCGATGAGTAAACGATCGCTGACATGGTAGTACGAGCTAATAGCCAGTTGCGGAACATGAAGACCACATAGAAGGGACCGCCGTGGCAGTCAAGGTGTTGGCAGCCGGTGACACCGCAGAAAATCGCGAAGGCGTCGTAGACCATCCACTGGGTTCCGGCATCCGGGCGAGGCACGCGATGGCGGTCGCCCGTAACGGGGTCACAGACAAAGTAATGCTGACGCCCGTTCTCGACCTTCCGGATCAGGGCGCGGCCGTGGCGGCAGTCGAGGGGGCACGCAGAGATGGTGTCAGGCACCGGAATGGGGAAGGAGAAGGCGGGCACTGCTGTGGTGGCGACGAAACGGGGAAACCGGTCGACTAGTGGTTCCCTGTCGATGAGCCCGAGGAGGGGAGGGGCTCCGTGGAAGGCGCGGTAGCGGTGGAGGAAGGTGGGGTCGGAGATGGTGCGGAGCCACGGCTTGCAGGCGAGGGCCGCGCGGAAGAGCCATTTGGGCTCGTCCGGCGGCAGGCGAAGGAGGATCTCGCGGATGACGTCGTCAACCAGCTCCCGCGGCGGCGGCGGCGGCGACGCCATGGCGTGGAAGGCAGCGGTCGGCGGAGGCTGAGGATTGGGGATTTTTTTTTTTTTTTTTGTGTGGAAATGGTGGGATTCGCCGGTTGAGGCAGAGAGCGAGTGTGATGGGCTCAGTTCGTTCGTCCCTCCTCCAGACCCAATTGAACGGGCATCGGCCTCTTAGCAGCCGGCCCATTTCCCTCTCAGAAAAAAAAATCGGCCCACAGCCGATGCAATGCTATAATTCCATCTACAAAGAGAGTTCCACACGCAACGTTACCAACGTATGCAGGATTGAATGATTCTCGCAATTTGCAATGTCCCAGTTTCGTCCACCGGAAGCAAACAAAAGAAGACATGAATCCAAAGTGAATACCTTTGGACACTCGTCCAAGCCCCATAATAATAGAGTTAGTTGGTGGTGACTGGTGCCCAGGGTTTCCGTCTATATTGTTGGTTCAAATTTGCATGCAACTGTGCAGCTGTTGATGGTGAGTATCCTCTGTCGTAGAAAAACAAGGCTGTACTGCTTATGGCCTTGTTCGTTTCTTCCGTATTCAAAATTCAAAACAGGTCTGTTTCTCTTCGTGGGCTGGATTGAGTGATTTCCAGTGGTTCACTGAAACCTGGTGAGCATATTGAAAACGGGCTTGTTTTTCTTTCGGAGAGTAGGAAGCCGGAATTGATCCTATGGAATAACACAGGAAAAACACTTCGAATATAATTCAGCCCTAAATTAACCGAATAGCCATTTTCGATTGGGACAAGATTAATTCCAAGTCTAGTCAATCCACCTGGAACGGGCCACGTTTCAGGCCGTTCCAGCCAAAACGAACAAGGCCTATATCATCCAAACACCAGCAACAAAGAGAATTCAACCGATTGCATTCTCAGGCACGAAACAGAAACCTTCCACCCGCATTGCCTGAGATCAAGTCACAGCCCGGACTTCATTGCTTCCTCCCGGTCTTTTTTCCTGAAAACCCACTGATCATATTTCTAAAGCAAAAGTGTGTTGGTAATACATGACTCATTAAGTTTAAAATCATGTTTTGTATTAAAGAATTATAACTAGCTAGCTATTTATAAATTGTCATTGACAACACCCTCATGAGCTAGGACTAGTGTTGTACTAGGCCGCTACACGCAGCTCTTCATCTAGGTCATGGGTACTAGGGGATATTTAGTTTCCCTTCTATTCCAAAAAGAATTTGGATTTTGGTTCATCATCTTTCCTTCTAAACATTATTCAAAAATTTTGACAAACAGGTGGTTATTCTCCATTATGGATTTTGAGCTCAAGAGGGAAAAAAACCAAAAAAGCCTCAAAGAGACCTTCATGAGGGCAATAAATTCGGTATTTGGATGGAAGTAAACATAGCTCTGAAAATTTTGGCATTTTACATTCCATCATTCCAAAGTAGTTGACATTTTATGTTTTACCTTTTTTTTTACTAAACACCCCCTAGAAGCTGAATTTGCCGATGCACGGAGACGTACGGTCTCTCCCTCCCGGTCATGTGTACAGCCACAGCGGTACGGGTTGCTCTCTCTCCTTTTGGGTGGCACAGCGTGTGCGTGTCAGCGTGTCGCCGTCTCAGACTCAGCCAAGGGTGCGATTGATTCGCTAATTCTGCTTAGCCTGGACTAGCGAACCAGTCCCCAGTTAACCAAGCTCAATTAACCAGACTAACGAGAGAATCTAGGACCTAATTGGTTGATAGTCAAATTTTAGTTGTCAAGCCAAGCTTTTTACTTCTATTTAGTTTGTTGTCAAGATTTGTTAATACCTCATATTTAGCTTGTCAAATCGATCCATCTCGTACTATTTTTGTCCAATTTTTCGTAACTTTTGGTTGATAAATCTTTGACGTCTCAAATTATGAAAGTCAACCATGCATCGCCCTAATTTAGTTGCACCGAATCACCGATATACATGCATGGTGGTCGATCGTCCCACTTGCCTGCTCTCTCAACTCAGTGTCGCTCGGCTCCTGCATGAAGCTGGTCAGGCCACACAGAAACTAGTTTCATTTTCATATATCTCCAGAGAAAGACTGCAAGATGCCTTTTACACCATTAAGACCAAGCCAAAAATACAAATTCAGGCAACCAATCGAGCCATCCTCGCATCCCGGTGGCCCGATCAAGCACCAACCCTTTGGAACACATGATTTTTTTCTGTTCCTGTGTTTATATAAAAAAATATACTGATACACGTGAAATTATTATACCAATTAATGGGATTCCAAAACAATTATAGGCACGCTAACTGCCTGTTTCCCTACACAATAGACTTATAGGTACTTGCTAATATTTTGTTTGCCAAGGATGTTTGAATCTGTCTAGCTAACAACATCCTTTAGTCCCAAAAATAATGCACTCCCTCCATTCTTAAAAAGTGTATTTCTAGATCTGATCTAAGTTAATCTGTTTGAAATTTAACTAAGTTTACAATAACTAGTATAAACAATTATATATGACTTCAAATATATGTACTACAAAAACATATTCCTAGATGAATCTAATGATATTTGTTTGGTAAATAACTAGTCAAAGTGAGTGAAGACTGTTTGATTTAACATTGTAGCTAGAAGTACACTCCTTTAGGGACAAAGGAAGTATCTCGCTAGCTATCTTCACACAGCTAGTAGCATTTAGTAATAGATTGCAAAAAGATATTTTGGACCCTAATAACCTATTTCGACCAACGTGCCCTCTTGAAATTAGATAAAAAGTAAGAGCATTGTAGACAAAAACACCAATGCATATATCCACATTTCATTAATTAGATGCTTCTAATATAAACAACACGAAGGTAATGTAATACTAGCTGTGCAAAATATTAGCTATACCTACTGTCTCGGTCCCAAAATGGTGTCTTAAGCTTGAACTAAGTCAAACGGTCTATGGAAAATAATATTAGTATTATATATACAAATAAGATTATTGCAAATTATCCATAATTTAACGTAACATATTATGTATACATGTGTTGATTAAACTGTTGAGATTGATTATTATAACTAACAAAAAGCAAAGAGTTATCTTTATATATATATATATATATATATATATATATATATATATAGAGAGAGAGAGAGAGAGAGAGAGAGAGAGAGAGAGAGAGAAAGTAGGCTATTATAGCAAGTGGATCGAAATAGACCCTTAGGCCTTGTTTAGTTGGCAAAATTTTTAGGTTTTGGACACTGTAGCACTTTCGTTTGTTTGTGGCAAATATTGTCCAATCATAGACTAATTAGAGTCAAAAGATTCATCTCGTGATTTACAGATAAACTGTGTAATTAGTTTTTGTTTTTGTCTAAATTTAATACTCCATACATGTGCCGTAAGATTCGATGTGACGGGAAATCTTGAAATTTTTTGGAAACTAAACAAGGCCTTAACCTACACACAGGCAGGTCGTTGGTGACCTGGAATAATGTATGAATAGGCTCGACTATTTTTGCAGTTTTAATCTAGTGTGCCGCTCCATTCTGATTCTGTGCCGCGTACTCCTCTCGTCGTCCTAGCTATATAATCAGGCCATGTACGGCGTGTGGTTACGTCGTCTTTGCAGCAAGGATATATAGATCATAAAATATAGTAGATATGTTTCTCATCGATCATATAAATAATTAAGGACGACTGGCCACTGACAGACGGGTCGACTACGTACGGGGAGGGAACGGCGGGATGAGTACAAATAACGCTGTGATCCACAGGTTCATCATGTAGCCCACAGGCCACAGGAACCGGGGATCGATCGCGAAACAGCTGCAGGTGACCGCGCGACGATGAGGAAACAGATCGACACTAACCATTGGTTAATTATATATTAGCTAGCACTTTGTTTGCCAAATATACAGATACCGATCCAGCTTGCAGCAGGCTCAGCGTCAGCTGCTGTTGTTACACGCGATGCACTGAGTTCGCTCGTTTTCTCGTATCGGCCGGCCGGCAGGCCGTGGTGCAAGCGTGCAGTCATGCACCCACACAGCAATGCGTGTACAGTATTTACCTACTGGTGATCGATGGCCAAACGTGGCAAGGAGTACCGATCAACATATAGGTACGTGGGGGGCCTCAAAACGAATATATAAATTTGCATTCCAACGTGGTGGCCTGAATCATCGACCGACGCAGACATGCGTGTGTGTGTATATATATATATATATATATATATATATATATATATATATATATATATATATAGAGAGAGAGAGAGAGAGAGAGAGAGAGAGAGAGAGAGAGAGAGAGAGAGATCGAAGCAGGGACAGATGGTCTCCAGATGGATGCCTTCTCACGTCCATTATGCCTGCAGGCCAGCCTGCTCACACATGTGCACCATCTGGTACGTGATCGATGGGGCTAAAAGTCTAGACGACACCGGCCAGATCGAGCACCTCGACGTGTGGCCATGGCCGTGGGATCATCATCATATGCATTTAATTTAACTGCCTCCATGATACCCCTTCCTCGTCGATCAAGCTTCTGGATGTGTTCTTACTACCACATATATACTACATGCAAGTTGACCCTTTATTTTGCTATAATATATTACGACAGACTGGTAGAACAATTACGCACGTAGTTACGTACATGATTACACACTAAAGCAGCTAGTGCGTGTGCCTGGCTGCCTGTGTCTTTGAGAAGTTTCAGAGACACCCATCAGAAAATGGGAGCGAGACCACGCACAAAAGTTACAGCACGGTGCACACACCCCAGATAAGAACATGCATGCATGGGCCATCAGCTGTCCGTATAACGCATAATCGTAAACAAAAGCCAGCACTGCTGGCTGCTGCGCTGCCCGGGCAGAGTGCCCGTCTGCTTGGCAGCTTTTCTAATCCCCATCTGATGATGATTACCCCTGGGTGTTGTTTAGTGTAATAATAATGCTCTCTTTCTTCCTTCCCTTTGCCCTGCCCTGCTTCTTTTGGCGCCAGCTCACGGCTCAGGTCTTACAGCTAGCTCCCAGCGCAGCCTTGTCCCTACCGGCCGATCCCCGGCCGGTCCAGTCAAACCTACCACCGTGATCGATGGATGGATGGATCGATCTCCAGTGTGCAGTGCAGCCCACTAGTCCAGCGCTGTAATGCCCTGCCGGCTGCCGGCTGCCGGTGCCAGGCAACTGATCCGGTCCAGGCATGTAGACAGGAGTTACAGTTGTCCACGTTGCGGCCACGCAAGGCTCGGCAGGGCAGCACTGTGGGTGGGCGCGCGGAGGCGAGACAGAGAGAGCCGAGGCCACTAGCCAGGGATCGGAGATGCATGCATGGTGGGAATTGCTGGAGAGATTCTCGCGGACGAGGGAGCATGTGCCCCTCCGATCCCCCGGCCACTTGCTGTGTGCGCCACCACCGCGCGGGCGGGCGGACCAGTGGCCGCCGGCCGGGTTCCCTTCCCGCCCATCCTGACGCGCCCGGCGTATCCCGGCCGGCAGCGCGGCGGATGGGGGCCGTCAGGCGGCGTCACGTCACGTACGTACTATACGCTCGTGGATCTGGTCATGGTCTATGCTGGCGCGCGGCCTCTGCGCGCAGCTCTGCAGCACTGGCAAGCATGCGATCGATGCTGCTATTGCTGCGCTGATGTCGGGCGCCCCACACCGCGGTACGCGTGCAAGGCATCAGACATGGTTAACGAACCAGGCGACCACCGCCTGCGGGGTAGGCGTTTGCTATTTTTAGGAGGCTCTCTGGATTGCTGATAAGTGATAACCTTCACATTTGCATCGATCGCTTTGTATTGCGCTGGTAGATGAATATATAATATGATATTGCTTGTCTACGCTCCTACTCGGTCAAAATAATCGTATTGACCAATGCATTGGAAAACGTAAACAGCAGCGGCACGCGCTGATGAGCTAGACCAGAGATTCACATCCACATGCATGTGTACGCAGGCATCCAACAGCTACGACACCGCCGGCGTTAGATCGTGGTGCAGATCAGGACATAAAAAGAGTACTAGAGCCAAACGCCAGACACTGAGCCACATGCGTTGCTGCCGTCTGAATCAGCGTACCGTAGTACCCGCCCCGCCCCCCTTGCGTCCAAAACTGTGCGTCGTCGTATCTTTCTGATAGTACGATGTAACTCTTTTGCTTCTGTAACACAACAGGGGTCGAGTCAGTCGGTGTAGTGGCGTTTTATTCGGCACATACTATCACGGCATTAGCCTGAGAAAAAAAATTGAGATTCCCATCTGAGCGCAACGGCATATCTGCATGATCATACCTTGACAATTTGTCGGCTCCTGACCTCGCTTTGAAATTGAAATGTATAGTTGGAGCTTCATTAACCAACGACCGACGAGCTTTCTAAAGGACGCCTGCCTTGCATTGCATGCCCTAACAAATTAAGACCTCGTTCGGTTATCTAGCAGGGGGCGGTATGTGCATGGGGGTATAGTTGTCTCCCCAAAAATTCTGAAAAAAACACCAAATATATATACCTTTTAAAACACGGTGAGACAAGCGAGGAAAGAGGAGCCAAAAATACTAGCTCCCACCATAAAAGAAAGAAAGAAAGAAAATTAAATTAAATTAAATAAAAAATAAAAGGGTATTATGGATATTTTATTTTTTTGCTATAGAAATTATTTTACCAAACAGTCTGAAAAAACTGCTTCAACTTCTATGGTGAATCAGCTCCATAAGCGAAGCCAAAACTGAAGTTGTTTTAACTGGAGCGAGGAGCTCTACCAAACTGGCCTTCTCTGGTGAATCTGCATACGACGAGGAAATGGATCTTCAGCGTGCAATCGTGTTGATACTTGGTACAGTATTTCCTCCGTGCGCCTTGACTCAGCTCTGTACAGTAGTATACAGGCACTCTCTCATGTCCTGCAGCCGCACACGTGGCGTGCTTGGTAGGCTTCAATCCATTCCCGTATGCCAACTGGCAGCTTCAAGTTCAAGGCCGGACCTTCGTTCGCAGCTTTCCGTGCACCTAGCTAGACGGCCGGGCGGGAATGTCGTTTAGATCCAAAATTTTTTTATTTTAATATTGTAGTATTTTCGTTTTTATTTGATAAACATTGACCAATCGTAAAGTAATTAGGCTTAAAGGATTCGTCTCGTGATTTACATGTAAACTGTGCAATTAGTTATCTTTTTTATCTATATTTATTGTTGTATGCATGTGCCGTAAGATTCGATGTGATGGAGAATCTCGTAAAGTTTTGGGTTTTTGGGTGTATCTAAACAAGGCCAAAAGTCCTGTCCTACCAGCTGCCAGCGGGATGAATGCTCGCCTCGGGCCGCCGCCGTCGCCGTCCATCTACCTCTACACGTACATGTGTACATATATACTCATGCGCGTAGTTTACCAAAAGAGGCACCAATTGAGCGACCGACGACGACGGCAGCATCATGCATGCAGATCGATGCAGGAGCGCGGCGTACGTGGAATCGACCACACACCCACCGCACCGGACCAGCAATATCCATGCATCCAGCAGGCTTCTGTGTACGCACGCTAGCGATAGGCAGCGGACTGTTGGTGCCAATTGGCATCCGCGACGACGATCGACGGATCCGTCGATCCCGACCATCTATTGAGGCCTTGTTTAGATACACCCAAAAACCCAAAACTTTACAAGATTCCCCATCACATCGAATCTTGCGGCACATGCATGAAACATTAAATATAGACAAAAAAAAGATAACTAATTACACAGTTTTCCTGTAAATCACGAGATGAATCTTTTAAGCCTAGTTGGTCCATGATTGAATAATGTTTGTTAAATAAAAACGAAAGTGCTACAGTGTCAAAATCCAAAAAGTTTTTGGATCTAAACAAGGCCTGATCTGTGCCAAGGGACAGCCGGACAGGGAGGACGATCACGCGACCCCTTTTGCATTGGGCCCCTCTCTCACGTGCGATCGATCCAGGTCGAGGAGCGAGGGTTTTTTTTCCGACCGGGACCGCGCTGCATCTGTGGGGCGTACCGTACCTCGGAGGCCCCGCGTTGGCGTCACACTCACCGGAACTGCGTGCTCCGTCGATCGATCTGCTTTGGCCATGGCATTGCCATGCATGCCGCGATCGCTCGGCCGGGCTGACGCGCTAGCCGCTGGCGTCGGTCTGGGCCACCCCATTGCCCGGCTGCCCTTGTCGACTTTTGGTGACGCGCATCCGGTCGCTTGATCGAGGTGTGCCACGTACAGATCATTGCACGCAGGATCTGCTGTAACGGCGTTGAGGTCCACGGGAATACTAGTTGTGTGACACGGGACGAGCTAGGGGCCGGTCGAGGATTCCTTGGGAGCTCATCTCGCTGGAGTTAAAAAGCCAGCTGGCAGCTCCCGTTCTGGGTCGAGACCACGAATGTGGCCATATGGCGCTGTCGCGTGTACGTCCGCGCGAACATAGTGGCTGTTGCCATCAGTACGTACGTACGTATAAACCCCGCCGCGATGGCCGCTTATCGGCTTATTATGCATGGCGCGCATATATATTGTATATGATGATGTCTCTGGATAATAATCGTAGGTAGGGTAGCGTATGTAGCTATACTCCATCGTCATCGGTCATGGCTGGTATGTTTTCTTGTCACGAAACGATGATCCTACACTGCGCGCCGTCAGCCCATCACGTGCTGCAGTTTTGGTATGGATGTCTTTTTGTGGTGTACACACTACCGTGTACGCTAATGTATATATTCCCCCACTAAAATACGCGTCGGCGCTTTACGACTACCAGTGTACTACGTACAGAGTATAATACCCGGCCTGCTACTGGTACGAAGGATAAAGCAAACGGAAAGGATTCCTTTTCAGTGTCGCCGCTAGATTAATGCAATTGTCAATGAGGCAAGGGGTGATAGGCTAGGCAAAGAAAGGCGTCAGCACGTTGTGTGGTAAAGGCAGAACTTGCAAGGCCAGCTGTTCCCACCCGCTCTTACAGCTCGCCCACCACCTCCCTCGCTGATCCGTTTGGCTCGGCTGGCCACTCGCCCATCTGTTCTTGTCTCCGCCCCGGCCGGCCGACCGAAATGAGCGATGATCTCCTAGCAAGCAGTGTCACGCTGTGCCAGTAATTACTCCACTGCACATCGGTTAAAACTGCTCTGTCCTCGTGATCAGCTGCGAGAGGGTTGTGGTTAATCTATGATCTGAGGGGGAGAAGACGACATGCAGACCTTTTCCGTTACAGTTGCAGTCTTGCAGAGCTGCAGGTGAGGACTGACGAGAGACACAGGTGGGCGCCAATTGTTGCCAGGCTAGAGGACCAGACGGCAGACTAGGAGTAGGAGTAGGAGTAGAGTAGGCTCTCCTGTTTCCGTTATCCGCCCGCCCAACCACCACGCTCCCCTCCCTCTCCCTCCGAATTATAAACTCCGGCGCTATATAAAACCCCACACCCCCTCTCCTCACCCAGTCGCCTCTCCTCTACCTCCCTCCGTTTGCATTCCCCTGGTGCGCGCACATACTGCATCTCGTCGTCGTCGTCAGGAAAGGAGGCGTACTAGCGCGGAGGCTGCCGGCGACAATGACGATGATGGCGCCGCATCCGCAGCCACTGCCGCTGGCACAGCCACCGCCGGCGGCGGCAGCGGCGTTCGGGGACACCACGCTCACCAAGGTGTTCGTGGGCGGGCTGGCGTGGGAGACCCACAAGGACACACTCCGCGAGCACTTCGAGCGCTACGGCGACATCCTCGAGGCCGTCATCATCTCCGACAAGCTCACCGGCCGCTCCAAGGGCTACGGCTTCGTCAGTCCCCCTCTTCAACTCCTCTCCCTTCTTCCTGGTTTCCCCTTCCTCTCGACGTGCGAAGCGTCTCTGATCCGCAACCTGCTTGCTGCATGCACGCGACACCACAGGTGACGTTCAAGGAGGCGGACGCGGCCAAGAAGGCGTGCGAGGACGCCACCCCCGTCATCAACGGCCGCCGCGCCAACTGCAACCTCGCCTCCCTCGGCGCCAAGCCGCGGCCCCAGCCGCCGCACATCCTCCGCCCCGGGCCCTCGCCGCCGGCCACCCCGGCGCCGCACGCGCACGCGCTCCCCTCCCCACACCAGCCCACGCCAGGTACAGACTTGCCAAGGGAGAACTACGTCAACTGCGTGCTCTTAGTTCCTGACAAGAGAAAGGGATCACATGTTTCCGGCGCGAATTCGCTTGCATTTCAGCCATCGCGGTGGGATCCAGGGGTGTGTCGCCGGTGCCATGGTACTACCACCCCTCCACGACGCCCCCTCCGCCGCCGCCGCCGGCCGCGCACTACGCCCACGGCGCGCACCAGCAGTACCACGGCGTGCTCCCATTCTACCCCGCCGCCACCACCTACGGGTAAGTACTGCACGCGCGCTCCCAGCTCCAAATTCCAAATCCCCGCGCGCGACAATAATGTTTCGCTAGCAAGCAAGGGGGGCAAAAAAAGTCATGTCGTTTACGTACGATCTGGCGTGCGCGCACCTCGAGCGCCGCCAACAATCTGCACTGCGCGTCCCGCGAGGCGCTACGAGGATTTCGTGTCCAGCCACCCGCGCGCGGCATGCTTTTGCGGCCCTTGCGGGCGGGGCGGGGCGGGGACCGGTGCAGTGGGCGCGCGCACACATGCGTGGCAGCGGCTTTGGTTTGGAGCAGCGAGCACGCGACGCGACAGGCGGGGGCACTGGCGCAGGCACAGCCGCGCACAGGCTGGACCTGGACCGGACCGCGCTGCCTCGTCGTGCTCGCACGTGCCCACGTCCCGGCCTGCACGGCGGCAGGAAAAAAGAGGGGATTTTTTTTTTTATGCTATTGGGCACTGGCCATGTGGTAGACTGACCATGACCAAATGACCCAGCTCATTACCTCGTTATAAACACTGAAAAACTAGACGGCTGATCTGTCTATATATCGGGTTATATGGAGTACTACTATATACTTGTGTGCCAGCCATTGTACGCGGTCCCCACCACTACCACTCGTATGTACTGATCGATCGATTGGTGCTGTCCTGTTTCAGGTACTCCCCAAATTACGTCGCGGACCTGAGCTACAATGCGGTAAGACACTGGATCTCTCGTCTTACTACTGCCAAATTGAGGGCAAAGGGCTAATCTCATGATGTTATTTGGGTGCAGAAGTTAGGCCAAGCGGCAGCTGGCGGCACGGCCGGGTCGTACCTACAGCCACAGGGGCACTTCGCGTACCCGGCGGCAGCGCAGGGCGGCATGCATGTGGCGGCGCCCAACGGCATGATGCCGGTGTACCCGTTCTACCACTACCAGTACCACCACGCCTCGCAGGGTCTGGGCGTCCCCGCCGCGCACTTCTTCCCCCCGGTCTCCGCCGCCGCCGTCACCACCGTCCCGGCCATCGTCTCCAAGCCCACCGTCATGGCCGCTCCTCCCAAAGGTAAACATATATATGCAATCCCACCGTATACCGTCGCATGTGCAGCCGACGACGCGGCACCATCCGTGCAGCAGAGCTAAGAGCTTCGCATGTGCTCGCTCAGTGCCATGCCATGGCATGGCATGCATTTCTGGCCGTGCCAAGCTGGCATGGCAGGCACACGCAACGCAATGCCGTAGTACGTCCAGCTAATGGCCCCCGCATCTCTTTTGTGTACTGGTGTACCCGCAGTGGAGCAGGTGACGGGCTGCAGCTGAAGGCACGAGGCGGTGATGATGATGGCGACGATGAGCGGGCGGCGCAATGAAAGGAGGAGGCCGAAGGTGCTCTCTGCTCTGGTTTAACAAGCTGCACTGCACATGAAGGGGTGTCGTCCGTCTGTCGGGTCGGGGGGCCGAAGCAAAGCAATATGCGAAGGCCGCCGCATTACATTCGTTCAATTCCCTCTCTAACTTGGTGCGCGGCGTGGCGCGTGCGCCCGTTGGTGGGGCACGACCACGACCACCGCCGTACCGGCAAGAAACAGTCTCAGTCTGTAACAAATGATTCGATTCGTCTCTCGTTTACCACCGTATTTTTCCAATGGTAAACCCGTTATCAGTCAGTGTCTGTAGTAGTCCGGTCGCTGCAGGGGCAGCGGACCTCAATAAACCGTCATAATATTTCGCCCTTCATCTCTTGAGTTGTGCTGCGTCCATGTAGCCTTTAGTTCACCTCAAAAATAAAAAAAAACTTTTCAAGATTCACTGTCATATCGAATTTTGCGATACATATATGGAGCATTAAATATAGATAAAAATAAAAACTAATTACATATTTTATTTGTAAATTGCGAGACGAATCTTTTAAGCCTAGTTACTCCATAAATGAACAATATTTGTAAAAAACCAAAAATTCTACAATGTCAAAATCTAAAAAAAATAGATCTAAACAAGGCTGTAATCCATCGCATTGCTCAGCACCCTGCCGATACTTCAGCTAGGCCGTGTTTAGTTCAGGAAAAACTTTGTGACACTATAACACTTTCATTTGTTTGTAGTAATTATTGTCTAATCATGGATTAACTAGGCTTAAAAGATTTGTCTCGTAAATTTTGACCAAATTGTGTAATAAGTTTTTATTATTCGTTTATATTTAATACTTCATACATACGTCTAATAATTCGATGTGACAGAAAATCTTGAAAATTTTTAGGTTTTGAGGTAGAAGTAAAAAGGCCCGACAGTGTAGACATCGATTTTTGCTTTGCAACGGTGAAACTACGCACCGGAGCGGCAGATCTTCCGTTCGACGCACTGTAGCCATAGGAGCTACATAGGAGTAGGATTGACGAATGGCGGGTTCTTAGCACCGGAGTGAAGGATTGAAGGAAAGTCTGCCTGTGAATTAATTCCAGAACGACCGGAAATGAAGAAATGAGAATGGCGGGTTCTTGGCTTCTGGCAGTCCCGCCCACGCTCGCACTCCGACCTTTTTCTCTTTTTTTGAAACGAAACGACCTTCTTCTCTACACTCGAGCGTTCCTCTTTCGTTTCCTTCAAATGGTTGAACAATTTTCACACCAGTACATAAGCCGATAACGTGCATTATCAGAAAAACAAGAAACGCAAATACATGAGGAACTCATCGCATGGCTTCCAAGGGAACAAAATTTGTATGTCCAAATATGGTACAGTTGGTAGTGTTCACACTCAAAACGTACTTATCATGCAATAACGATACTCATACAGGAGAAGAAACAGTTGGCAAATATATGGTTCAATGAGCTTATGAAGCTATAGCATTAAGACCAGTGGAGAATCGTGGAGAATCAAGTGAAGGCATGGTTGTTTAAGCAATCGAACAGATGGGACCAGAGCTCAAATGGTGTAGAACAGTTCAATTAACGTATCAGTCTTAATAACTGCTTTAGCTAATATTGATGTACGTGGAAAATGCTAAAACTCATAATCACAGTAAAACATACATTTGTGCCGTTCAGTGTTTTTTTTGGTGGCCAATAACAATTCAACGAATTTGTCAATGTGCGCATCATTTACCACCTGGGCACCACAAAAAATCAGAACACCATATTCAAATGTCAATAGAAAAACATATGAGACTGAATAACTTCCAGACATCCATTTCCTTCTGAACATCAGCACACTCCAGTTTCTGGTTTCTCAATACACCCACTGCTAGAAAATGAACCAGTTGGCCAAACCATTCCATTTTGGCCGATGCTTTGCATGCATAACAATTTGTGCTTATTTTGAGGATTTCCGGTAACATGATGATCAGTATAATAATATACTAAATATACTAAAAAAATCAACAAGCAAACAGGAAACGACACAACAAAGGTTCAAACACAGATGGTGCTGCTAATAGACCAGTAACAAAAGAAACTAAAGAATAAACAATATTATGTAATAACACCTGGATGCCACCAAATCAAATAGATGTTCTAATAGATGAATAAACAGACCAAAATGGAAGGTCTCAAAGTTTGCCTTCGCCATATATACCAAGATAGCAGACTAAACAGAGCGCACACATCATATATTAATCATGATAACAAAAAATGTTCTCGCTAGTTGCAAAGCAGCAAACGAAGCAGCAAGAAAAAAAAATCAAAGCACACCTACATCATTTCTTACTGTGGAATTACCTTTCTTTCCCATTCTGAAATTAGTGGCTCACAATAAAGAAAGCAAGCACCACAAGATCTTTAGGATTCCATTGTATTTTCTGTGAACTGAGTTTAAATAGCTACAAACTAAAACTCTTAAAAACAAGCCCAGAATAAACTATATTAATCTATAATAACTGTGTGCACTCAGCTGACAAACTTGGTTTAGGATTGCTTCAACCAGTAATCCAGGTTGGCTCATGCATTTTCTCAAACCTGTGAAATTCATGTTCCACTTGAAAAAACAATATACCAAAGGCTAAATAAAAATTGTAGTGCAAAATGAGGTGGCTAATGCTAGATTCGAGGTCACATTGCATCATTGCAATTTCTCTCTATAACACCGTTCAGCCAACAACAGCTAGGCTGCATCCCACTTATAGACACCACAATCATGAAAAAACATCCATCACAAAACTAACTAGGGTTATCATAAAGGAGAAACGCAGAAAGCAAGGGAGAAAGACAACAGATAATAAATGTAAAAATTGTACCCTTGATCATTACATCATGTACTTTTTTTTCCCATCTACACAGCACACTGGAGAAGAAAGAACTTTGAAAAAACAGACAAAAAGTAGGACAGAATGACAGATTAACACCTACAAATCTATGAGATAACCCTAGCTAGCTGGTATATCTGCAACATGATAAAGGTACCTAATGCTGGTTGTGGACTGACTATCACATTCTTCCACTAGGATATGATTATGGTGATATCCTACTTTACTTAGAAAAAACTAATCTGAGCCAACCTCCAAACCTTCAGTTCACCTCACAATATCATTGTGACAATATGCATCTTGAGCATAAGACTCCAGACTAGATCTGCATGCCAGCATGTCCTACTTGAACCGCAAACAAAAAATCCAATGATGTTAAAAAAGGCATTAGCAATATAAAATATATATCTGTGAGCTCTTCATCAAAGATTTTTCCAGCATGCATGCATGCTTAGATACCCTAATGCGCACACATCAACTACCAAAAATGAGAAACTCGTTACTGTTTGTCAGTAGAAAATTGTGCAGAAACCAAATGAAAAAACTTTAGGTTCACAGAACAATTCACAGCACCTCCACTATACCTGATATTCATCAAGTGCTAAAAACTCTGGCTGCCTGTGCCAAGCTGTCACAACAACTGCCAAGCAACTTAGGTGAAGACATATATTAGAAAAGCATGACAAATTCATCAGAAGATACCAAACATGCATTTTAATTTTTGGAGTTATACCAACCAGCACGGGGCAGCAAGCTTTTCTGCTCCAGATGGAGTGATAGCATTACCAAATCAAGATGAAGACAAATATATATATGAATAATAAAGTGAGATTAACACATACAAAGAACAGAGCATTATAGTGACATCACAGGGTAATATCAAATAATAACAAGAATAGATATCATAACAAAAGCATTAGTAAAAGGTTCCTGAAAAGTTCAAGGAGATAAGCAAATATTCCAATGCCAGCTGAGCCAGTAATACTTGATGCTTCTTAAGCATGCAACCTCTGCAATGGTCACAACAGCACACAGCAAGGTTAAGATGTGAGTCCCAAACTTCCAACAAGAAATAAATCAGGTTGGTATAAGCTCCAAGAAAGATCAAGCCTGTCAACAAGTGACAACATAGAAAAGGTGAGGTATAATTAGTAAACCGAACATTGCACATCATGGAAGAGAGAGAGAAGGGGGAGCATAAAGCATATAGTCTATTAAAAAGAATTTTGTATGAACTGCAGTGCCTTAGAAAGTGCATCAGATATCAGATCCCCAAAAAATATCCAGTCAATAAAATAATCTGATAATATCATATCCTGTCAAAAGCAAATGTTGTTCCTTACCATACTAGACAAGCATGAGCATGTTAGTCCTGACCTCATTCTAAAAATATGATATTATCATAAATAAGCATCCTCAATGAGACGATACATGTGTTTGGTTTAGTAAAAAAACAATACTTCTAGGAAAAGACAAAAATACATAAAACCAAAAGATATTGAAAGAAGAAAATAACTATGTCACAATAGACTCCAGGAAACTTTTGCAGTGTAGACTCATTAAGTCAAAACCAGACAATGGGTAAGATATAACTATATGGTACATCAGCACAATGGTCAAGTTTAAGTATAGTAGTATATATAGTATATAAATAATAAAACACACGTAATAACTGAAACATGGGTTTCCTTGTCAATAAAATAGCAAATCATACCAATTGGACCTAACAAAATTAATAGAACACACACACACACAGAGAGAGAGAGAGAGAGAGAGATCATGTTAAGTTACCTTTTTTCCCTTCATTGGAAGAATCGCCCAGTTTCGCTCATCACTTCATCTCTGACATAAACTTGTCATACTCTGCATCAGCACCATAGGAAGCAGTAGGCTGGTCGGTTGTGGAGGACAAAGGTGGCAGTGGTGGCGGCACTGCACTGTGGGTTGCCCAAGGTGCAGTTGCAATACTCTGAGAGGGATTAACACTAGCCGGTGGTGGTGGAGGTGGTGGCTGAAATGGTGATGGATAGTATGGGGAATAACTATAAGGTGGTGGAGGGTACATCGATGGTGCATTTGGTGCGCCAGATGATGCATATACTGATGTTGCAACAGGGTGAGTTGGTGTGCCAGAACTTGGTGGTGTTACACCAGGGGGGTAGTTCTGAGCTCCATCACTTGATGGAGCAGTGCCTGGTGGAGGGATCGGAGCTGCTGGGGGTGGGGGTGGGGGTGGTGGATACTGCACGCCATATGGAGGTGGGACAGCTTGACCTGGTGCAGGGGGTGCAGGATTGTAGACGCTAGAGCCTGGTGGTGGCGGAGGATATGAAGCATACGGTGGTGGCTGCCCCCAAGGAACTGGAGCATAACTCCCTGGAGGAGGAGGTGGTGGTGGTGCCCCCATGTAGGACTGGGAGGAATAGCCACCTGAGGTAGGATCCGTAGGAGGAGGATACGATGGGGGTGCTGACACTGCTGGTGCCGGCTGTGGCGGCTTTCCTGCAACTCTAACCGCAATAACTCTCCCTTCAAGATGGTGACCATTCATTGCAGCAATCGCTGCATTGGCCTGTGACACATCTGAATACTTGACAAATCCATATCCTTTGCTCTGTCCAGTGTTTCGATCCTTGATCACCTTAGCCATGACAATATCCCCAAATTGCGAAAACAGACTGACTAATCCAGCATCATCCATTGTAGGTGGCAGGTAGCCGATATACAGATTTGTCTCGTCATAATCTTTCTTGATACCATTGAGCCCAGTGGCAGCAGCACCACCATTGGTTGACCAAGGTGGGTTACTCCCAGTTCCAGCAGAAGCACCACCACTACCACCACTTCCTGTAAGAGCCAACATTGGACCACCAGATTTGTTCATGGACTCCGGTGCACTCCCACCACCAAGCTCAGCCAGGAAGTTCTGGTATTCATCATCCATCTTCTTCCCAGAAGTGCCCTTGACAGGACAATCAATAGTCGGATGCCCACCATCCCCGCAGATCTTGCACTGCACATCACTCTTAAACGTGTTCATCTTGTTGGGGCAAGCATACTGCCTGTGACCAGCCTCACCACATGTCCTACAAAACTCGTCGTCCCTGATTGTTCCATTAAGTGCAGCAAGCTCCCGGAGCTGCTGCCGCTTGTGCTCATTGAGCACCTCATCCACCGGGGTGAGCAGCTTCTCCACCATACCAGCAGCCGCGTCCAGTGCCTCCTGCGTGTCTGCCTCAACAAGAACGTGGAGGTCTTCGTTCTCGCTGGGATCCGGCTTGAGGTCCCTCTTCTGCAGCAGCTTCCCTTCCTTGACACTACCCTTACCCCTGATGACAATCTTCGCACCAGTCTCCTTCTCCATGCGCTTCTGCGTGTTGCCACGAGGGCCAATGATGAGGCCGATAAAGTTGTACCCGGGGTACTCCTTCATGGGGATGTAGAGCTTCTTCTGGAGCTTGGGTGGGCGGTAGTCGGAGGGGGGCTTGAAGGCGGGGTTGCGGCGGATGAGCTGCGAGATGATTTCCTGCCTCTCGCGGTTGAGGCGCTCCCTGGCGCGGTATTCGCGGGTGTTGATGCGGATGCCGATGTTGTCGTAGACGGGCTCGGGGGAGGGCGAGCGCGCGCCCTCGGGGCGGTCGTCGAGCGGGAGGCCCGACTGCAGCAGGCGCGAGATCTCGAGGAGGCGCGCGTTGAGGGCGTGCACCTCGGGGTCCATCTCGGCGGCGAAGTCCTTCATGAAGTCCGGGAGCGCGATGGCTGGGCGCGGCTCCTCCTCGGCCCACCGCGTCTTGCGTTTCCGGCCCCCGGTCCCACCCTCGCCGCCGGAGTTGTTGGCGGCGGAGTCGTCGTTGGACTGCTCCCAGCGGCTGCGGCGCCGGCGGCGGGACGAGTCTCCGGCGCCCGCGCCGGGTCCATCGCCGTTGTGGTGGGGCTCAGAAGAGGCGGCGCGGGGCGGGTCGGAGGAGGGCTCGCGCGATGAGGGGGACCGGGCTAGGGTTTCGGCGGAAGCCATGGTTGCGGCTGCCGCTGACGGGAGGGGAGGGGGGAGAGCCGTCTCGAATTGGACTCAGAGTAATCTGGAACGGAGGGAGAATATGGAATTGTACAAGTAACCATGTCGGGGGTGTTTGGTTGGGCTCAACCGCGATATAGCAGAAAAGTACTAGTCCATAAAAAATAAAATAATCTCTATCATCAGCTAGCTAAAACATTCATCAGCTAGCTAAAACATTATGGAGATAGTCATATAGCAGTTTATAACAAAAGATATTCATAGCACTATGAACTACCCATAAGTAATAAAGAAATGGTATTTTCTCTCTCCATACTCTCTCTCTTGTGTCATGAACTCATGATACATGAGATGGTTGAAAAGAATAATTTTTAATCTCTAGTTAAACACACATTATGGACTACTTTGTTGGCTGAACATTATGAGCAAATAATAATAACTATGGACTATTTATGTAGGCCCTATGTATATGGACTACTTGGTCCATATACATTGAGATTGCTCTTAGGCCAGATTTGTGGTTGCCTAGCTAGGCCCTAGAGCCAGACTCCAATAGGCTATCCGTACGTCCGGAGCCAGGCCTAGAAAGAAACATGGGGTTGATGTTTCTTGTGAAGCCACGCTAGAACCAGCCCCCTCAGTCATTCTCGCCACCGTCCCGTCCCTCACCACGTGCTCCGCCTCGTCCTCCTCACGGTCTGGAGCAGACCCCAACCCAACCCGGCTCCTCTCGGCCACCACAAACCCCTCCTCCCCACGCGAAGGTCCCCTCTCCTCCTCTTCACTATGGTGGCAGGTACACCTCCTCCTCCTCGTGATGGCAGAGCCAGATCTAGTGGCTGGCGTCGTACTCGTGGTGCCGACAGTGGACGTGGGAATGGGAGGCATGGTTAAGGCTGAGGTGGTGGAGCCGATGGTGATGATGGAGTTGTGGAAAAAGTAAGGAAGACGGCGAAGGATCGAAAGCCAGGATGGTGGTGGTGGTGGTGTGCAAGATGTGGCGGCAAGCGGTGGTGACATGCTGGATGGGAGGAGAAAAGGTGGAAGGGGCGGCAATGACAGTGGCCCTAGGTTGGGGTGGCTGTCGAAGAGGAGAGGGTGGTAGTGCTTGCTAAGGCTCATGTACAAATCTGCTGAGTTGATGTTGCTTGAGTTGTGCGTGATGTTGTCCATGTCGGCCGACCACCCACAGACACGGATAGTGTTGCCTGCTGGTGCTTGTCTTCGCCTCCTACTCGACCCACCTGCTCGTGTCGGAGCTCTTTTGCCGCTTGTACACCGGACGCCGTCGAGATGAACAAAGTGAAGGGGTAGGTCAACATTGTAGAGAAGAGGTAGTTGTACCAACTAATCTAGGCAACCAAACAAAAACTAACTTAGCCAGGCTTAGCTAGCATATGACAACCAAACACTAGCATAGTGGCTTGACTTGTACACGCTAACTTAAGCTTGGCTTATTTTCCTAGCCAGGCTACCTAGAGACACACAACCAAACACACCCGTTGTGTACACACAACTACTATCTATCTACAATACTAAATTTGTATTATACAGTTAACCATGTTATGTACACACAACCATGTTATAAAACATTTCTTTAGCGCCAACAGCATTTCAGACTCACAGTGGCAATCTCACAATTATTATCACAACAAGAATTGTATAAACATCAAAATAGGCCAATCAAAATCTATATTTTTTACCGTTCGCGTCTTCACGATGTCAAGAAAAAGATTGTCGAAATTACTAAGTACACTTAAGGAGATGAATAAGATAAGGCTATTCTAAATTGAGAAAACTACGTGTTGGTGTTTAGTAAAGATTGTCGCATTGCTCAAGGAAGATGATGATAGCATTCAAAAGACATGATGATTTATATTGAATCAGTATAGAGCCCTATGTCCAGTCTCAGAGAAAATCGAGTGTGTGTTCCTCGCTTAAATTCTCTGAATTTTTACAATGAGAGGTGTAAGAATGGTGGAAGAGGTAAGAGATGAAGCTAGAGCTAGGAGATGGCCAGCCTAAAGAGGAGCTTTGAGGTCTTACATGAATGGTGAGAGTATGCTGGAACGGATGCCATGGCTGCTCTTATATAGAGTCTGGGCTAGGTCACATACAAAAAAGGAGGTTCTCATGACCAAGGAGGTCGAGAGCCTAAGGGAGGGGGTCTAGCTAGCTTGGCTTGCAAGCAACACTATCTTGTGGTGCACGTCTGGGCATGGATATCGTCCTGGTCTTGTGACCACATCGCAAAATGGTATGGTGTGGTGCTACTATGCTAACCATGTGGCACTATAGGCATGGTGATGGCTCACCAGCTATTTTTGTTTGACATGATCTTCGTCATGGCCTTTGTTATTGCTACATGATCTACCAGGAGCATCGTACAAGAGCTAGTAGCCGCCCCTAGGCCGTGGATCGTATTGTTAGCTTGTAGAGTCGGGGCCACGATCCCAAGCCTGGGGTCGTGGCCCGTGTAGACTTAGGTAGCCTCTTAGTCAAGGCCATTGTCATAAATATGTCTTGTCGGGCTGTATCAAGGGTCGGATGGCAGACTAGAGGGGGTGAATAGTCCTTTTTAAAACTTATCGAGTCGACTAACCGAAATAAGTGCAGAATTAAAACTATCGGTCTAGGCAAGACTATATCCCTCTATCTAAGTTCTTTAGCACCTTGTAAAGGATCCTAAATAAGCAAACAAGGTGCTAACTAAGCAAGAGCTCACCTAACCAATTCTAGGAGCAAAGTCACACAAACCTATGCCACTAGTACTTTGCAAACCGGGAGAGCTCCTATACAACTAGTAAGCAAAAGCACAAAGCTCCTAAGCTCACTAGCAATGCTTAATAACAAGGCAACCAATGCCAAATTAAAGAGCACAAATTACTTAGTTATCCAAACTAAGCAATGTGACTAACAAGGTTACACAAACCCAATTAGTCACGCAAGGAAAACTACTTATAGCTGCACAAGCAAGAAGGCAACTAGCAAGCTACACAAGCTAACTAATTACAAGAGCAACTACACAAGCATAAGTATATGAATGTAAATACAATCTTGTGTAAGGGACTTGCAAACCAACGGGAAGAACAATGTTGACACGATGATTTTCTCCCGAGGTTCACTTGGTTGCCACCAAGCTACGTCCCCGTTAAGACAAGCTTCAAGGTTGTTGTCGGTCCTCTTGCTAGTGGTGACCCGCAAGTCACACTCTCCCACATGAAGTGCTTACCACAAGCTCTAGCACTTAACCCAGCCAGACCACTTGTCGCCCTTCACGTCTCGCTCTACTAGAGTTGCTCTTCGCGATCCCCGCGGGGTGAGCATCGTACCCCTCACAATCTCTTTTCCGAAGCACTGCACAATCTCCTTGCGTGCTTCGACGGAGTCACAAGACACCAAGCCGTCTAGGAGATAGCAACCTCCAAGAGAAACAAGCACCACCGGCTTGCAGCACGAACACCTAGTGCCACTTGATGCAACCTCACAATGCAACGCACTAGAATCACTCACTCGCTATTGATTCGCACTCTTGCAAGCACAAGTGAGTTAGAGGCTTTTCTAGCACTTTCCAAACATAGACACTAAGTCCCAAGGGTGCCAAGCATCAGCCAAGATCAGCCACTACTTCTATTTATAGCCTCAAGGGTTGAACTAGTTGTTGCCCCTTCGCTGGACAAAACTCGGGGGCACCGGACGCGCTGCAGGGGGCCATCGGACGCGCAACCCCAGCGTCTGATGCTCGCGAAGCAGCCACGTGTCACTAGCCGTTTAAACTCGACCGTTGCCGCCAACGGCTAACGCGCACGCGCGCCTAAAGCAGTAGCACCAGACGCTCTGCAAGTCCACACCGGATGCGTCCGGCGCATACTGGACCCGTACGCAGAGAGGAACACAAACTCGCAGGGGCACCAGACGCATCCGATGCAACCTCATCGAATGCTCAAACCCAACGTGCGATGCTCAACAGTCAGAAAACCCTCGCTTGCATACTTGCTGTCGTCAGCTTCACCGGATGCGCGAACAGTATCCACCCTGCGTCCGATGTGAGCGTCTGATGCTCACTCTACACCCGCGTCAGAGACTGACAGTACATCGGACACTCTGGTCCAACATCCGATGCTACCAACCCCAGCGTTTGATGAGTGTTTCTTAGTGAGAAACACTCCCGTGACTTCTCTAAACTTTCCACCGCGCGCAGTAGAAAATATGCACTTCATTTTCAAAAGCGCCGAATCCTGAGGAACCCGAACCCCTCTCTACCTTAGGAACTCTACCTTTTTTACAAATGTGCTAACACCACCATGTACAAGTGTGTTAGCATTTCACAAACATTTTCTCAAAGATGTTAGCCTCTCAAACTTGCCACGCCACTCGATCCTAACACGTATACAAAGTTAGATCGCTCAAGTAGCACTAGATGACCGATATGCAAATAAGTTTGCCCCTCTTAATAGTACGGCCATCTATCCTAAATCTGGTCATAAACTTCTCTACACACCTATAACCGATGAAATGGAAGTGCCCTAGGTTATACCTTTGTCTTGCGCTTTCCATTCCATCTCCTCCAATGTTGATGCAACATATGGACCAAATAATCACCAAATGATATCATCCACTTCATATCATCACATGACCGTATTGGTTCTTCAATCTTGACCTCACTTGCTCTTCATCGTTGCCTCACTCCATTGGCGCCAAGTCTTGCTCAAGCTTCACCATCACACGCGGTCCCTCGCTTCAAAGCCTCCGACTTACCCTTCACTCTTGCAACCGGTCCATAAAGCCAAGCCTCATCTTGATCTTCTCCACCTTGGTCACATGACCCTATGTCATGTCCCATATGCAAGAGCTCCTCCATCATCACATAATCACCTGTGGACTAATCTCCTGTGTATCTCACATAAACACTATTAGTTCACCTAAGTTGTCACTCAATTACCAAAACCAAACAAGGACCTTTCACCGTATGAGATCGGTTGGTCACCATACTGGTTGTCACTGCTAGACGGTATTGTCTGATGTATGAGCGGATCGAGGCGATCGTTGTCCCCTTGGTCCCTACGAGGTTAGCGTGGTGTTGACGGTGGATAACGTCAACCCTTATTAGAACTTTAGACACAAGGGAACATATGAAAAGACACTAGTCTAGGGTTTTATCTAACAATTTCCACGAGTTTTGTATATTCTGTATTTTCCATGGTAAATTTCAGAAAAGCTGAAAAGATGGATTCTAGTGCATAATTACCACGAAACTTATCCGCGACAGAAAATATCGTCATCAGGCTCAGAAAGGGTCTAGAAGACACCCGAAGGAACGAGACTCGCAGAGGAAACAAGGTGGGGCTGGTCGGCCCCACCCTGGGGCCGCTCGGCGCTCTATTTCGCCCGATGGCCGCCGCCTTCTGGAGTCTTCCTCCTACACCTGCTTGGAAGCCAAGCAAAATATCCCTGCGTCGATTTTTAAGTTGGTTTGATCCGACGGTGCACACAATTTGAAGACGCGGATCACTGATGTGGAGGTTCCTTGCCCCCTACTCCACCTCGACCTATATAATGGCGCCCAAGGCTCCCCCAAGAGGCATTATAACATACTTGGCCATGCAGCCCGAGGCCCGCTGGCCCGGCCCGCGGCACGTGTTTTTGGCCCGGCCCGAGGCACGGCCCGGCCCGGTGTTCTCGTGCCCGTGCCGGCCCGGCCCGAGGCACCAGGCCGTGCCTGGGCCATCACCCCAGCCCGTGGCACGGCCCGGGCACGGCACGGCAAACAGGCCGGCCCGGTGCGCGGCCCGGTCCCCTCCCCTCCGCATAAGGCCAGGCAGGCCGCGAGGGGGCAACGGCCCACGCCCCACCCCCACGCCCCAGCGGCCAGCGCCCCACGCCATATATAAGCGCCTCCCGCGCGGGCGGCCGGGCGCCCCCGAAACCCTAACCCTCCTCATTCCATTCCGCCTCCGCCGCGCCGCAGCTCTCGTCCTCCTCTCGCTCGCGACTGCCGACTGGGCGACTGAAGCTCTCTCAGTCTCTCTCTCCGCTCTCCGATCTAGATCTGCCTGGACCGCCACCGTCTGCCACTCCACCTCGACGTCGAGTCGCCGTCGGCCGTCGCCGACGCCTGAGTTCGCTAATCCCCTATCCCTTTCCTTCCTCCTTTTCCCTCCTCCCCTCTCCTTCTCCAGTGAACCATGTGAGTCCGTCCGTGTTCATGTAACTCGCTCCATAGTCGCTCGCCGTGCTTTCTAATTACTTCTCTGTTTTTCTCACCTCTTCTTCTCCGGCACCGGGCTCCGGAGCAGGTATGTACTCCGTAACCCTAACCCTAACCCTAGATTCGCATCTTTCTTCACCGGCGTTTTTCTCACCTCTTCTTCTTTCTTGCCTTTGTAGGTTGGTGCCTGACGCTGTGTCTTCCTCCTCTGGGGTAGACATGGCCAGGCCGCCCGCCAAGCGTCCGTTGAGGGGCGGTGCCGGGGCTGGTGCTCGTGGCCGGGGCCGTGGTGGCCTGGCTAGTCCGGCCGCATCCGCACCATCCAGTGCTGGTGCTGGGCTCGCAACGCGGGTGGCGCAACCCCCCAGCGATGGCGAGGACCTAGCGCCGCACTCGGACGACTTGCTGGAGGCTGAGGACGACGACGACATCCGTGAAGACGCTGCTGCGTTGTTTGGGATCGACCTTGGTGACGGTGACGGCAGCCAGCCGGATCCCATCAACCTCGATGCCGACGACGGTGGAGTGGAGGCCTCCACTGAGACTCATGGCACCTCAACCACTGGGACTGGTAAGAACAAATCTGCTGTTTGGGAGTATTTTCATGAGATCAAGGAGAACAAGGTTCGTGTAGCTGCTATCTGTAAGCATTGCCGCACGCGTTACACTGCTAGATCTGCTGTTGGGACTGGCCATTTGAGACGACACATGAAATCATGTATGGCTAAACGCAATCATGCTACTATGACACAGTCTAAGCTTGCATTGAACCCTGATGGCTTGAAAAATTGGGTTTATGATCCTATGGTTGCTCGGTTAGAACTATGTCGTTTGATTGCTAGGCTTGATCTTCCTTTAGGCATAGGTGAGACTCAGGCATGGGAAGAATACATTAAGCGTGCTCATAATCCTCTGTTTGAAAAGGTATCTAGGCAGACCACCACTAGAGATATGACTAAATTGTTTGGTGAACAACGTGATATGCTTATGAAAACTGTCTTGCCTGCTACATCTTCTGTTTCCTTGACATCTGATATCTGGTCTGGTAATGCTAAGGAGGATTACATATCCGTTGTTGCTCATTATGTTAGTGCAGATTGGGAGTTACAGAAAAAAGTAGTTGGTTTAAGATTGATTGAAGTGTCCCATTCTGGTGAAAACATTGCTGATAGGATTGCTAGTGTTGTTGAAGAGTTTGGTCTGATTGACAAAGTGTTTTCTGTATCTCTAGACAATGCTTCTGCAAATTCTAGGGCTCATGAGATATTGCAACCTATGTTATTTGGTTATTTGGGCTCTTATCCTGCACCTACAAAAGATGACCCTGCAAAGGTCAAATATTTGCTTGTGCATCAGCGTTGTGCATGCCATATCATTAATCTAATTGTTAAATCTGGCTTAAAAAGGTTGAAACCCTATACTGAAGACTTTAGAACTGCAATAAATTTTTTAAACTCTTCTAATCAGAGAATTGCTTTGTTTAAAAACTATTGCATTGCTCAAGGTCTTAGGCCTAGGAAGTTTGGGTTGGATATGGATGTTAGATGGAATTCTACTTATTTGATGCTCAAACACTTGCTGCCATACAAGGAAGTATTTCATGTGTGGCTTAACTCTAACTATGGTTGTGAGTTGTTGACTCTGCAGCATTGGCATGTAGCTGAACAAATAATGATATTTCTAGAAATCTTTTATGATTGCACTGTTGTTCTATCTGGTGTGTATTATCCTACTGCTCCACTTGTTTTGCATCATATTCTTGAAATTGCTGAACATTTGCAAACAGCTGAAAAAGATCAGAATTTTAGAGCTATTGCTTATCCTATGAAGCATAAATTCCTTAAATACTGGGAGAAAATTCCACTCATTTATTCTTATGCATTCATACTTGATCCTAGAGCTAAGATGAAAGGATTTTTTTAATGTGCTTGAACTACTTGGTAAGGCATTGGGCACCAGTTACAATCTGTACTATGGAGAGGTGAAAAATGAATTATATAGACTGTTTGCCAAGTATGAAGAGAAATTTGGAGGTGCCAGGTCTCAGAGGGTTGCAATGCCTTCAGCTCATACTGGTAAGAGAAAGCAGGCATGGGGAAGGATCTTTGGAGGTCCTGGTGCATCCCCTACCTGTTTCCAATCATCATCAGCTGCTCCATCTGTTGAGAGTGAGCTCAAGTCTTACTTGGACGCTGACCCTGTCACATGTTATGAGGAAACTTTTGACATTCTACTCTGGTGGCGTGACCACAAGCTAACCTATCCAGTCCTGTCTATTATGGTTCGAGATATCATGTCTGTCCCTGTATCTACTGTCTCTTCCGAGTCTTGTTTTAGCTGTACATCTAGGATTCTCGAAGACCGGCGACGACGCTTGTTACCTGAGCATGTGGAGATGCTTACCTGCATCAAGGACTGGGAACTGGGAGCTAGAAGGGAACAACATACACCTGAGGACACTGATCTGGAGGAGGCATTCAAGAACCTATTCTTGGATGATCAAGGCTCCTCCCAAGGCGATGGTAGCGGCACCGGCAGTGGCGGTACTGCTGCTGGTGGCTAGAAGGGGAACTGGTGACTAGAGAGAGGTATGGCTTTACATTCTGTCAATATATTTACATTTTACACTTATATAGTTATGGCAAAAGAGTGAAAGACTAACAAAACAATGTTGTTTATGGATTTGTAGGTGCTTTTGGACTTTTTGGCAGAGGCAGACAGTTGCAATGTGTCATACCAGTGAGAGTGAAGTGAGGCAATGTAGTGATGTTGATCAGTTTATGTTGATCAGATCAGTAGATGAGAACTTTTGCTGTTGTGAACTCACTAAGTCATTGAATTTGGCAATTTGCCACTGATGTGATGTAATAGGATAGAATTATGACATTGACAATTCGAGCTGGCTGCACTCTTTTTTCCTTTCTAGGGTTTCTCACAAGGGTGAGTTTTACCTAGAAAGGTTTTTAATGAGGCAGCATTGCACATAAACAGCTCATTTTGATAGTAGTTATTCCTATATCTTGTCTCTTATGTGTTGTCTGTGCCTCTGGTGTGTGACTGTGTGTTGTCTTAGACTCTTAGTGACTTAGTCTTATTGTCTGTCCACTGGTAACGTAACGGGCCAAGGGCCGGCACGGCCCGGTGAAAACGGCCGTGCTCACCGGGCGGCACGGCACGGAAAAACGGCCCGTGGGCCGTGCCTTGGGCCGTAGGCCAGGCACGAGGCACGTCCATGGCACGGCCCGGCGGCACGATGGCCCGCCGCAGCACGATGGAGGCACGGCACGGCACGGCCCGCCGTGCTGCCGGGCCGGGCCGGCACGGCCCGATGGCCATCTATAGCATTCTATACCCCGATGCTTCATATTCTCTACACAAATTAGGGTTTGTAGTGTTCCTCTAGTTCATCTAGTTCTAGTCCTTCTAGTTCCAGTTCTAGTTCATCTAGTTGTAATTAGAAGAGGAAGAGAGAAGAGGAGAGAGCGAAGGAGGAGCTGGATCTATCGGATCTTCCTCGACATTGTACTTTTGCAGTATCTGGTTCATCATTCATCAATCTTTAGGTGCTTTAATTACTATTCTAAGTTCTTTATTTACTTAATCTCAGTACTTTATGTTTATTTATTAGTTTCTCGCTTGCATCAAGTGCTCTAGTCTTTGCAACACTAGAGTAGTAATTAATAGGTTAGGCGTGGTGCTTAGTCTATATATTATCGGGAATTACACTCAGTTCTACGGATAGTTGTGGTAGCCCCAGGTGGTGACGGCCCTGACGGCCGACATATTCCACTACGTTTGGATTGGTGTTGTAGGATCATAGTCGGAGCTTTCTAGTCCCCTTTCTCATATGTTTGTGGCTAGTGTTCTGATGTTCCAAAATAAGTAGACTTTAAAGTCAATTCGGTTTATAGATCCATAGAGAAACCTTAGAAACACCCTCTCTACCCACTAAAAAATACTTTGACCTTTACCGTTGGATGATCTTGAACCTTAATTAGTATACTTCACGTTCCATGTGGAAAATCGATACTCTGGAATACTCCCGGGTGAAAGCTACATCGGTATCTGTGCGCTTGTGGATTTCTCTATTTGCATTTAAAATACCCAGCACACGGTGTGCTTACTTTTTGTCAAAGGAGGCGTGCTTAGTGAGGCTCGACCTCTCCCCATCCCTTAGGGGGGTGGAGTTGAGGAGAGGTCACATGGTGCGGCCTGGTGCACGATGAAGGCAGAGAAGATGTTGCAGTCACTTTCTATCTCGTTCTTGGGCCTAGACCCATATCACTTAGTTGGGCCTCGGACATTCTAGCCTATGCTAGCTCTGTACCGTGGGCTGTTTAGCCGTCTAACTAATCGATGTCTTTAGACACTCGGGGTATCATAGTCTGACACTATGTCATACTAAATTAATTATAATGTTGTTTTGTACTCTGTCTCCACTGGGCACCAATAGCAAGCCCGCAATGGCAATCTATCGTGTATGCAATGGTGGATTGGGTTTGTTTTCACTGTATGATATGTTTAAGTTAGCAATTAAGAGTCAAATCTTAAAATGTACTTTAGCTAGTTTAAGTTTTTAAATTTTGTTGGAGAAATTTGATGTCATTGTTCTAAATAAGGATAAAGAGGAGTGAAGATTAAATGAAAGAAAATTAGGTGTAGGGAGGAAGGGTCCAAGAGAACAAGTACCTAGAGTCGTTTCCAAAAAAAAAACTCCACACTCTCTTTCTTTATTCTTATATTGGATGTGGCCAATGCACGACTGAACGCACAATTAACATGTGAAACACACACTTTCACCTCCTCGCTACCCACCTCCGCCTTTCTTTGCCGTCACCTCTGGCCAACGGCTCACTCGTCGTCGCCCATGTAACCCACTTCATAGCCCCGCCCCTTGGCCCTGACCTCCTCTTCATCCTCGCCCCGCCGCTGCCCGCGGTGACCTCTTCCTTCCTCTTCACTTCTCTACCACCATTACGACTATGGGCGCTCCATCTTGACCACACTCAATCACCTCTTAGAGCACTGGAACCCTAATAACGTCTCCTACCATCTTTATCATCTAACCGGCTTGCCTCTCTCGAGCCCACCCGCCCGATCAGCCCAAAGCCTTTGCCTTCTAGATTATAGGAGTGGAGAAGAAGAGAGAACAAACGGAAAACCTAGAATATAAATCATACATGAGTGAGTCGAAGATGGGAGGGGGTTGTCCAAGGCCCAAGTCCAGTCTCCCAGAAAGCAACAGAACCATCCCAAGCCTCGACTAGCAGATTCTACCACTTTAAAACCCCGCAAAATCCCCAACCCCACCCCTCTCTTTTCGCATTCCACCCCTCACCATGGCCGCCGCCTTCGAAGCAGCTGGTGGCCGGAAGGGCAGCTGCTTCTTGGAAGTCGGCCGCCGCGAGATCGGCTCCTCCTTCCCCCGCGCCTCTTCCCGCCGAATCAGCGGCTCCGAGGTTCTTTTCTTCTCGGTTAATTTCTGCCTGATCCTCGTACTTCGAACTTTGGAATCCTTCCAGAATTCGGTATCTTCTAGTCGGTCATGATTCGACCATGTCTGCTGGGTGGACTTTGGAAGGCAAAGCCCATATATCTGTCGGGTAGAGTGCGATGGCTGGTGGGTGCGTTGAGCTTGTTTGTTTCCGTTCAGCAACTCCATTTTGGGAATTATGGAGCTAGTGCTGTAAAACTCGAATTTAAGCGTCCGAATAAGATTGCCTGCTGTCTGGGTCTATAGACTAGACACAGATTTACTACTGATGAAATTTGTGACATGGGGGATAAGATTTATACATTTTGTTCGAGTTCAATATCTACTAGTTGGCTAGTTTCTCTCCCTAGTGTTTCTTTTCAAGCTTGACAAATGTTTTATTGGATCACGTGTTACAAAGGTGATCCAACTCTAGCTATATAACAGATTATGAATTATGATGATGAATTTTGTGGTAGTTTTGCTATATAACTGTTTCTTTCTACATTTCTGAGTTGGCTTTAATCACTGTTCTTAGATGCTGCTAACTGATTGTCATTTTCGTTTTCTTCGAGGGAGTAGCATATAGTGTTGCGGATGTCTCAGTATGGAAAATTGCGTGGTCATGAAGGCTGTGTTAATACCGTAAGCTTCAACCCTGCTGGTGACCTCCTTGTGTCCGGTTCAGACGACACGAACATCATACTATGGGACTGGCTTTCTAAAACTAAAAAGCTTGTTTACCCTTCCGGCCACCAAGGAAATGTCTTCCATGCTCGTGTGATGCCATTTACTGATGACAGCACCATCGTAACTGTTGCTGCTGATGGTCAGGTTTGTCTCTACCAACAATGATTTGGATGGATACATTATATTTTTTCTATCTGTCTCATAAGCTGTAAACAAATTCAGGGAACTTATTACCATGATTTATTTGCTGGCATGTGAACCATGTGTAAAGAGACTGAGGTCATTGCACAGAATATCTAAATTATTATGAGAAAGCCAGCTGTATGTAGAATACCATTCATCAGCCTTGTGAGTCTAAGTAACTTATGCAACACATTTGTAAACCATGCTGAGCTTCTGCTGTGGTTCTAGGTAATTTGTTTTTTTAACCTAGGTGGCATGATGGCAACTATAACTCCATGCATAAAACAGCATCTTATATCAGCATTGCAAAAATCCTTCACGAAAAACACGAAGGAAAACGACAAAACCTTTTTTTCTCTCTAGGCTTTTAGCTCCAAATCTCTTTTGTCTTCACTGGAACAGCGTTTTCAAAAGTTGGGGCTATACATAATTAAAACTTTGTTGTTGTGGAAATTATGCCACAAATGCTTGCATGCATCTTTATGACCGTGTCCTGAAGCATTTGTGTTGCTTGACTAGCATTGTTTCTTGCAGTACATATTATTTTGAAGTAAGCTTGGCATTGCCTACTTTTCTATTTTCTTTCTACTTAGTACCATATTGGAAATGATTTTACTGGCTACCAGCTCCTTGTACTCCATGCTAAAACATCATGGATATTTTTCTCTTCATTGCAACCTAATAAACTACTTCTGCCACCCAGGTACGAGTAGGACAACTGAAGGAGGGCGGTGAAGTCACAACAAAACTAGTTGGGGAGCACGATTCCCGGGTGCATAAGATGGCTATTGAACCAGGAAGCCCTTACATATTTTACAGTTGTGGAGAGGATGGCTTGGTACAGCATGTATGTCACTAGGCCACTATATGCTAATTTACGCGATTACTGCAGTGGGATTAACTCGTTTTTCCCCCTTGCAGTTTGACTTAAGAAGCGTTTCAGCAACAAAGCTTTTCACCTGCTATTCTTTCTTTAATGACAGACGCCGTGTAAGACTGAATAGCATTGCCATTGACCCACAGAAACCTTACTATTTTTCAATTTGTGGTTCTGATGAGTATGTACGGTTGTATGACATGAGGAGATTCCAGTTGGATGATTCAAGAAACATTAACCAGCCTGTAGATACCTTCTGCCCTAAGCACCTTATTAAGGGTGGGAAGGTCCACATCACCAGTATTGCATATTCCTATGCAAGGGAGATACTTGTATCCTACAATGATGAGCTTATCTATTTGTTCCAACAAAATATGGGTCTTGGTCCAAATCCTGTGTCAGTAGAGCCAGAGTTTATCAACATGCTTGATCAGCCACAAGTATACTCAGGTCACAGGAATTTTCGAACTGTTAAGGGAGTCAGTTTCTTTGGACCACATGATGAATATGTTGTGAGTGGATCAGATTGTGGGAATGTATTCATATGGAGGAAGAAGGGAGGTGAATTGATGAGGATGATGAATGGTGACACAAGTGTAGTTAACTGCATTGAACCCCACCCGCATTTCCCGTTCATGGCTACCAGTGGGATTGATAAAACTGTTAAGCTTTGGACTCCTGCATCGAAAAAATTGATGTCACTGCCTAAAAATGCAAACCAAGTAAGTTGTTTCTACTACTGCAAGTGCAAGTGATTATGGTGCACTTGATACATGTCCTCCCATTTTACTTCTGACATTGTATTCGTTTCATTTCTTAACAGATAATAGCCTCCAATGAACGTGGGAGAGAAATTGATGCTTCTCGAGCAGGAGTGACACTTTCATCTGATGTCGTCATGCATGTGTTGAGGTTACATAGGAGACAGTCTGGACTGCATATGGAGAATGAATCAACTAGTGCAGATTTGTCCAGTGATGATGATGAGGCTTTCTACATTGGATCTGGTGATGCGGTAAGGAGCCGAAGGGAAAACTCTGATCCCAGGGAATGCATTGTGACATAGCTAAAACATCTGGTGAATTTTTTCTTTGCTACCTGGCCCTGGATCCATGTTGGAGCAAACTGGATAGGTCTTTTAGATTGCAGTTCTACAAACCAAGCCAAGGTGTGCTGAATGGGCATCGTACACATGGAGGAGCAATACTGGTCACAGGTTGTGATGCTTAGTGGAGAAACTAAACGGGTAGGGCCACATCGTCCACTCGTTTATTCTGCTGTAGTTTTTTTTATTGGCATTCTGCTGTAGTTTTAACAAGCATGGTCAACTTTCTCAATTGCCGTATACCGAGTCAGTACTAAAATAAATTGTGCCCCCCACCCCCAGGCAGCTTGTGTAATTATGAACTGTAGACCTGAATTGTGGTGATAGTCATGCGACATGTACAGAGGTTTTCCTTGGCGCTGAAATATTGAGAATTTATTGTTTCGTCTGTCTGGGGCGTACGTTTACATACGAAGTAATCTGAAAGTACAGTCGTTGGCCTTGCCGTCTGCTGTAGCTCGTCCATTCCGAGTTGATGCCCTGGACTGCTGCTTGCCAATTTTGGATATATAGAACTGAAGCATCAGTACTTCAAATGGGAATATGATCTCAAATGTGACAGCGATTGATGTATGTTGTGACTCATGTGATACTCGTCCCATAGACCGTGTTTAGGCCTTGTTTAGATACACCCAAAACTTTACAAGATTCTCCGTCACATCGAATCTTACGGCATATGCATGAAGTAATATAGATAAAAAGAATAACTAATTACACAGTTTACTTGTAAATCACAAGATGAATCTTTTAAGCCTGGTTACTTCATAATTAGATAATATTTGTCAAATAAAAACGAAAATGCTACAGTGTCAAAATTCCAAAACTTTTTGCATGTAAACAAGGCCTTAGTTCCTCAACCAAAAAATTTTGCGACACTTTAGCACTTTCGTTTGTTTGTGAACTAGGCTCAAAAGATTTGTCTCGTCAATTTCGACTAAAATGTAATTAGTTTTTATTTTCGTCTATATTTAATAATCCATGTATACGTCTAAAGATTTGATGTGATAAGAAATCTTGAAAAATTTTAGGTTTTGGGATGGAAGTAAACAAGGCCCTAATGCAGTGGAACGCCATTGCGATATTACTGGCGACTTCCTGCTTCAGATTTAGCCTATGGATTGTGTTGCTGATGACACTGACGGGAGAGGTCTCCATGTTCAGGACGGAATCCCAAGACTGTGACGGCATGACAACGACGCCGAACCGTACATCCAAGACCCATCGTGCAGATCCAAGACCGTGGCAAGAATTCCAAGAGCGTTCTGGCTTTCTCCCAAGATCTATCGTGCCGTTTAGCTTTTCTTTCAGGAAAGGCCCGGAGGCGGAGCATTTCCGAGGAAGCGGACAGGAAAAAGAGATCGTTTTCCCCGGGGGAAAACGTCACAGATTGACGACAGGTCACGAACTCATCGCGACCGCCGCAGCTCTCATCGACCACGCTGTCCCGGTTCGTGGTCGCCTATTCACGTGATCCACAAGCGCCCCCGCGCGTGGGCGGACGCGGGGCCTGCACTTGCTGTCGAGTGCCGAGTGCGTCTGTTCAGTACGTGTTTCGCGTGGCCGCCGCCGACGTCGACGCGTCACGGTCCTCACGGCATCAGGTCGCAAAACGCTAGCACTGGGCTGGTAGTAGTTCTGCCCCCACGAGCCTGCGGGCCCGGCCTTCACGATCTTTTGCTTGGACAGGCCTAGAGAACACAAACAAAACGTATCAGAGGCCCAGCCCCTGATTCGCGATTGAAACGAAAATTTGTCGATGTACAAGACTTCGTGCTATCTTCAATCAAGATTAAAAAAAATGAGAAATGTTAACCTACGTTTGATTTCTCAGCCGCCTTCTCCCCGCGCCCCTCTTTCTCCCGGCTCCCGCTGTGTTCACACCCGTGCCTGTTGTCGAAAATGAAGAAGGTCTTGGGTGTCGGAGACGATGAGCAGGATTACATGTCCTTTTCTTCTCGACTCTTCCTCTTCTTCTCCAATTTCGACGAAGGGGATTTAGGGGTAAGGTCTTGTTTAGTTCATCCCGAAAACCAAAAACTTTTCAAGATTCTCCGTCACATCAAATTTTGAAGCACATGCATAAAATATTAGATATAGACGAAAATAAAAACTAATTGCACAGTTTGCCTGTAAATCACAAGATGAATCTTTTGAGCCTAGTTAGTTTATGATTGGATAATATTTATCAAATAAAAATAAATATGCTACAGTACCGAAATCCGAATTTTTTTTCAAAACTAAACAAGGCCTAAGGCTGTCTCCAATAGGACATGCATTTGGCAACCCAAATCCAAAATAGGTTTCCAACACAATACCTATAACCTACAACAGAGTACCCATACAGAAAATCCATTTTGGGTATCAGGAGAGGCATAACCCAAATTTGGGTATCCTCTCTCCTCGAGACCCATTTGCAGAGAGTGTTGTCTTTTAGGTCTTGTTGTTGGAGAAGACTACTTTTATCTGTAGCACTACCAAAGGACAAATGAGTCTTGTATTTTGGGTGACGATTGTTGGAGATAGTCTAAGCATGTTGGCCAGGCTATAGGAACGGTGGCGGCAATGGTGAAGGTGGTCTGGCTAGATTGGAATGGGGGAGCTCCAGAGTTCGCCGTAGAACAATGGGGGAGGAAAAGATGGCGACCGCGACGCGGTGGAAAATGGCAGGAGCAAGAAGGAAGAACACTGAGTGTCGGAGGAAAAAAGCGTGAAGAAAATTCAGGTGCTCATAATCAGGCATAGATAAACTCAAAGGAAACCGTTCCAAAAAAAAAGACTCAAAGGAAACCTGCTATTGTACCGTTGCTCTATGGTTGTGTATAGTCCGTTTTATTATATTATCAGTTATTCCGCTACTGCAAATTAAGTATGTTTTAATTTCACCAAGTACTGTTTAGCGTGTTGTATTCTTTACTTCATAAATAAATAATGTAACGTACTGTCAAAAAAATGTAATGTATAAAGAACTATTGATTTATTTTTGTTAATAAATAAATATGAATTGTTGATTATAGCTATAGTAAGTATGTTAATCGACTGTAAAACTAAATATTCGCTACATAGACATCTCATAGAGTCCATGTAATTGATTATCTTAAAATTTCCATAGCTTCATATTTATGTGCAATAATTGTTTAAGAGTTCTTATAACTTTTATTTATAAAGCCACTAAATAAGAGTTTCCGCTGCATCCTGCTCAATAGTTTCTGAAGAAAACGGTCACCATTTATTTTATTTTTTTCTTGAATACATAAGAGAATTGCGTATCATTATATTAGGGAAAAAAGTTAAAAAACAATATAAATAAGTTCACAAAGTTAAAAAACAATATAAATAAGTTCACCTGCCGTAACAAGGAACCGAAAGAAAACACGACACATTGAAACACAACCTCGGTGGATAGCGAAGCTACCCGAGCCGAGCACTCCTAAGTTTATAGTTTGTAATGTAAAGGAGGCCGCCGCTAGATAAATGAAGTAATTAATATTTAAAAACTTGGTTATAATATTCTAATTTGTTTCCCGGGAGCAGTTATGTTCCAGCAACTATTGACATACTAGCACCAATTACGTTCGAGCAAATTGCAGTGCTATCTTCTGATCAAAGAAAGAAACAACAAACAAACAATGCTCGGATACAAATTACACCCCCGAATTACACAACTTTGCTCGCAGTACCAACACACATTCAACACCATCCACCGATCGTCACTCCTAATTCACATAATCGAGACACAGAGGCACGCTGGGACAAGTCACACACCACTAGTTTTGGACACAGCAGAATCCTCTGCTCACTCTTCTCTTGCATACATACATGTCCTCCAAGCACAACGGCCATCGTCCCCGCCGCGGAGTCCTCGCCGTCGGCTCACTTAAGCCACCAGCACGTACAAGGCGTAGATGATCCCCGGAATGTACCCCAGTACGGTCAGCAAGAGGTCGATCCAGAACTCCACCTGCATCATCCATCCATCCATCGTTCACGCTCACCGTCCAAATCAGGAGAAGAGCACAAAGACACTAGGAGCCTATGTCCTCGAGGAGAGTGAGAGTTGCACTTACGCCGCAGCCGTAGCGCAGGAAGACGCCGACCGGCGGGAGGAAGATGGCGAGGAGCACCTCCAGGAACGTCGCCGACGCCATTGCCTCTGTGTCTCACGATGCGCCTTCTTTCTCTGAAGGGGAAGAACCGCCTGGAAACTGTGTGTGCCTGGCGAAAGGTGGCACGCGCCCCGTTTTATATAGAAGAAGAAGCGTACTTGGAGAGGGGGTTTCCATTTCTCGCAAGGAGTAGCGAACTGCTCTGATTCTACTAATTCCACCGGGACGGACAGAGGGTGTACGTGTCCGCGGCGGGTGGCACGCGGCGGTGGCGGTTTCGCCCCACGTCGGCGGTTCTTCCGTGCGGGACTTGGGGTGCCCCCAAGGCCCCGCAACTGCACAGATCATCACATCACACGCCGGTAAACTCTGCTTTCAGTGGCCTCTTTCTAGTGTCTTCTCCAGTCCGTGGATGAACCTTCGGCGTTCGGCGCGATCTGCCTGATCTTGGTGTCAGCGTCTGCTTGGCTGGCTGCTTCCTGGTTAGGATCGTAACTGCCTCTGCAGTTCCAAACTTAAATTTCTAAATTCAATACACACAAATTGCTAAACTCAAATATAAATAAATTCATTAATGGTGTACAATTCAATAAACCTTGGAACTAGAATTTTTTTCATTGTGATAGTTTTGAAAACACACGTAGAAACATCTATAAAAAAGTATAGATACGTACAGTACAGAAGAGTTATCCAAGACAAAGAGGGAAAACTAAAGAAAAGAGGTGAGAGCTACGACAATAGCTACAAGGCAAGTACGACAATAACCACATGGCGATGATGCAATGTGGGCTTGTTTGGTTAAGGACTGGTCAGAGTTGTCTGGCCCAAGAATCACTATCAGACATCGGATTTTCCATGCCTAGATAGATGCATAGCCATAGCTCGCTCAGGACCCTATGAGAGCAAGCTCAATAATAGAGCCAAGTGTTTGGCTATAAATCAAGTGATTAAAGCCAATTTATACAATAAGTTGTCTGATACTTGTCTCTAAAACACATTTTCTTTCCTATTCCTTCTCACAACACTTACTATTTGGTCCCACTACTACCTATGCATCCGTGCTCAGCTTGGTGCTTACATAAGAGCCAAACTATCATCTCTCTCCTCTTTCTCTCCTCCACATCAACCTTAGCTTGGCTATAAGAGATCCTACGCTATTTGCACGAGCTAACTTGCTAGTTTTGGGTGGTTTAAAGACAAACCCCAAATGCCTGCCTTGATTGTACTGTATATATATTGTATGCATACATACAGCGATGCATATGTTCTTCAGTTCTACCAGACAGATGTGGACACATTACACATGCCTAATCTATGACATACTACTGAGTACTGACATCCCATGTACAGCGCGTCGGGCTTCTGCCGCCAATACCCCGCCCCCAACGGCGATAGGCTGTCAACGGAATCAATGGTCCGTCACATAAAACTAGCAGTCTAGCACTACGTGCAGCTCCCCACGGCCACTATCTCGTCTTTGAGCGTCTTCTTGTTGCCCTCGTGCTTGCTCCCGGCCTTCCCGGGCTTTTTCAGCGTCTGCGATGAAGCAACGCCTCAGCTAATTCATCAGGGCATCACAGGTTCAATGAGAAGCAAATATGTCCAGGCACGGCGCGGGAGAGCGTGCTTAGAGATACTGACCTTCTTGAGCAGCATGTCGGTCTGCCGCTCCATCTCTCGGATCTGCTCCATGGTCATGCCGTACCACTCGTCGATCCACGCGAAGCACAGCCGGTGGCATGCCAAGAACAGCGCCCTCTCCCCCTGTGTGAACGAAACGCACACACTGCATTAGCGCCGAGCTTCTGGATCCTCTCGACAAAGAGAGGTAAAAACTCTGAACTTCTGAACATCGTGGCGCCCTGCTTGGCTGGCAGGTGCAGGCTGACTGACGAACTGACGAGGTGCTCTTATTCATTCAGAGAATGCCAATCTAGCAGCAAGACGTGATATATCGGCATACCGCAATGATGCAATCTTCGAGCCGTTCGCCGAGGCCCCATATAGGAGCATCCATGATCAGCAGCTTGTATGTGGTCATCACCGGAACGCACGAATCCTGCAGAGAGAACAGCATGTACTTACATATGTGATAACGTGATATGTCACTTGACAACAGCAGTACCAGGCTTCTGAACGGCACCATTGTCCATTGGGCATTGGCACATATACTAATTGAGAAGAAATCTGTGTTGCTCCATACCATCCATCCCTTCAGAAGAGGGCCTCGTTCTGTTCGTTGTGACTTGAAGGTTGTCAGGTCGACATTCGGAGCACCGATCACCTTACTCCAGTAGTCTCGTGATATAGATGCGATGTCGATGATCTCAACTTCTCTTGCGGCTAATTGCTCACTGGTCAAATTGTGCACCTGGTGCACATTAGTACACTCTTATTAGTACCTCTGATATTCTTCTCATTTTCTGAGACTGGGATTTTCAAGTGTGGTTATTAAAGAGAACTGACATTTTCAGAGCAACCGTTGTCAGGTCTGGTTACAGTGTCAATGGTGAGTGAACATTTGCTGAAAAGTGGGCACTGATGACAAATGACGAAGAAAGCCAAGTTAGCCTGAAGTGTTCAGTTATCAATGTAAGCTGAGGTTTTGAGTAGCACTTCTGAATACCTTGATCACTAGTGTGCGAGTCAGAGTAGATGGAGTTCACGCCATACATGAAAAGACAATGTAACAAGTTGAGCGCACATTCTCACCCACTGAGTATTACATTACTGTGTCTGTTCTAAAATGGCCAAAGTGAAAAATTGCTAACCTGTTCTGCTCTTTGGAAATGCACACCAAGAGTCCTCATGCACTGTGAGAGCGCTGGAAGGTGCAAAGCCCTTCATCCATGATGG